>NC_141146.1:49120680-49272384 GCF_053477565.2 Lygodium microphyllum | reverse complement strand
ATTTGTTGAAAGACACACTCATGGGAATAGTGCCATGTATCTATCCTCTATAATTTACTTACATTTTTCAAAATTTCGACCTTTCTAATACTCTTCTTGATGCTCTTGTAGCATATTGTTTGGCACTCTGAATTGTTGGTCCTTGGTTACAGTAAACCCTTACCTACTCCATCCATCTTCATACAAGGCTTGCTTTCTTGTAAGCTCAAAAGATTTTCATCGGGGTTGATATGGCTAGCCTCAAAAATAGCCATGATTCGAAAAACCTTTTACTCTTGTAGTTGGATTCTACAAGTTGGCTTGAAATTTATCACATTGCTTTGTCTAATCCAACACCTGCAATCTCTAACCTTTCAGCTGTAATGGGCAACATTGACAATCTTGTAAAAGAAGATGAAACTAATCTTAGCAATTGGATGGACTCCAAGTCTATTATCAAAATTTATTCCTACATGTTGGTACCCCATTTCAAGAAGAGAATCCTAGATCTCGAAAAGCTATGGATTTTGATACTCCTACCCCACTTGACCATATTGAGCGAAAAACTCTTGTGCCACTTGACGTCTCTATGGAAGAATTGTAATTTCTCAATATTACTTGGAAAACTCCAAGGTGTGTTAAAATACATGAGCAAGGCTCTTATGTTGACAGAGTTATTTCCCCTCATTTGTTGGAAATCTATCTCCAAGCATGTAATCACCAACCACATGGTCTTATGGGATTTTTACTTTAAGTGCTCCAATCCCTGCAGAAATGTGGTTATTGCTCTTGGGAGAAGACAGCATTAATGCAACACAAAAAGACTCTTCCACTCTAGCCTTGGAAGCTAAATCTAGGCTTTCAAGGATCGTCATACTCAATGGCCCTTTAGCCATGGCCATGTTTGAGGCAAATGGATGCCCTTCCCCTTATGGGGTCTGTTTGGCCACTAAAGTTGTCAAACCAAATGAAAATAGGCAAGACTCAAAGTCTCTTTACGTTGTCTTTAACTACCTAAGACCCTTCATTAAATGCTATTGTGTGAGATTTTAGGCCATAGAGGTGGATGCAAGAGTAGCACTATTTTATGGTTTGACCCTGCACTCTGGTTCATTATGCATAATGTGAATACCTTCTTCAAAGCCAAAAGCTTGCAGGGATCTATGCTTTTGTTCTTGAATTGGATTGCAAAGGAGGCTTATGAAGCTATAAAATCATCACTTATTTACATATTTTTGGGATATGGTTATTATTCAACAAAGAATCTCATGGTATCTAGAAACGGTACTAATCTTTTACCAAGCAAGAAAGGTGATGGAGTTAGACTCATTGAAAGATGCTTTAATCCACCAAAAACTCAACATGGTGTAGTAACATGCCAACAACTAGGAGTTCAAACTGATATTCTAGCCGTACTAGATGCCCCCAAGGATACTTCAAGCCAAAAAAATCCGGTAATAGGAGCCACAATTTTTCATCTCAAGCTTCTAGCGAGTCCAATTCACAAAGTCTCAAAAGAAAAGGCATTCATCTTAATGATTGTATCTCTACATTGAGCAACTTCTCCTTGATTGATGAATGGAGGTTCTTATTCAACAACAACATGGTCGTTACAAATTAATGAGAGAAAAGCCTTTGTGTTCAATCATCCATGTAACCTTTTGTAATGCTCTTCTTAACAAATTGTCCCCCAAAAAGTGTTTTCAAGAATTCTTTTACCTTATTGGTAAACCCTTTCCTTTGTATTTGGTAAATGATTTTTTTTTTGGATGGAACTTCTTGCCATCACTTAAATCAAATTTTTATAACCCATGTACTACATTTACTACTTCTTAGGATAGTTGTAATTGTCTACATTACCCTAAAATGTTTTATTTTATGGATACGGAACATGTGGGAACTTCTTTGCTAGACCTTATATCTAATGTTTTCTTAAGAAATCTATTGAGCAAAGGTCTCAATCACATCCCTTCAAGGCCCTTTAACCCATCGGAGGCATTAGATGCCTTGATTCTAGGCTTCAAAGTGTGTTGGAGCAATTGGTTCGTGATTAGCTTTGGGCTTTTTGTCAGATTATGCTTGACCTACTCCTTGTGGATTTCATGCCTTGGTTTTGACAAGGGGCAGGGTGAGAGTTGTGATGTGTTTTATTGTCTCTATTTTGTATTAGGTTGATGCTCTTTGTGGTTGTGTTGCTGTGCAGATTTGTTCATGGGATTCAATGGGCTAAGTCGCCCTGCCCTGTGGTTGCCAATGAGCATTGGATTTTTTCCCTAGAAAGTGCTCAAAATTTGCCAAAAAATCCGAATTTCAAGGGAAAATTGAATCCCGTTGAAGGCGGCAGAGGCAGTTGAGTCAATTTTAAGCGGCAAGCAACAGACATGTTTCAAAAGTACTTTAAAGACCCATCGAGTGACGATTGTGGAAATTTTCTAAATTTTTTGAGTGTCCGATCAAACTTATGGAATTGGCCGATAGTGGGAGACCCTGAGAGGGTCAAGCAGAAATTTTCGGATCATCGATCGGACGTGCAGAAGAGGTAGTGCCTGAGGTGGTGGAGGACAAAAAGGAAGCAATGTAAAGGATCTTAATGGGTGAAGGGGGGTGACCCTTGGGGTTCCCACCCCCCAAAAATGAAATGCGATGGGGGGGGGGGGGAAGGGGGACATTTTTTTAAAATGAAAAAAAAACGTGGATATGGGGGGTGCAGGCGATAGAAAATGGAGGGGGGAGGCCTATAAGACATGCCACACGGTCAATGTACACCTATAAACCGATCATAGTAGCAGGATGAAGGATCTCTACGCTCTCCATTGCCACTCTTGCCTTGGAAATTGGCTGCCCGATTGTTGAGATCTAGATTCAATATTTCTCTCTCCTCCCTCTCTCTCTTCCAAATGGGGATTCACATGAAGGAAATCAAGAAGAAGAGGGGCTGAATGATGCTTGTCTGGCGGTGATTAGATCGCTCTAAGATCAAGAGGAGACTGAGGGAAGGCATTCAACACTAAAGAATGATCGTTGGTTGGGTCCATGGGCTGTCTATATTAATTATAAAAAAACCCGCAACATGGACATAAGTGGTATGCCTCATTTTTACAAAGGAAATTTGCTTCTTTTTTATGATTGATGGTCTAAATGAAATTCATATGGAACAAAAGTTTGTTTGGATATTGTTTGCATCATAATTGAGGGTTGTGCATAAAAGAAATGTAGAACCGTAATGCTACATAGCCGTAATAATTAAATTACAACCTTAAAAGCGCATTTTTTGAGGGAAAATGAGGATTTTATTGATTTCGGGTGGGGGAACGAAATTCACATGGAATAAAATCCTAATAAAAATAATCTCTCAGCTATCATAACTATTCAAGAATCATATATCAGGAAATGCCCTATTTTTATGAATAAATAAATAGAGGAAAATAGAGAAAATGAGAGAAAAATAGGTTTTCATACTTTAAAAATAAAGAAAAAATATGACTTATGTTCCTAAATGCTTAGCAAGGTTGAGGCATGAGGTATAGCCTCAGCTTGTCATTTTTTAAATGTTACAGTGCGTTTTTATTGCTTTATACATTAAAAATGACAAAAAAAACCCCTACATCTATGCAATGATGCAACACATAAACAGTAGGGGGAAAAGAGGGGTTGTGGAAGTGTTTAAGTGGTAAAAATGATGCAAAGTCTGATATTTTGTTTTTGCACATCATATAGGGCGAATTTAAGTTTATAGAGACTAATAACACGAGGAAACTCGATGCTAGTCTCTATCAACGCAACAACAACGCATAGATTGAAAATCATTGAAGGGCTGATCTTTACACTCCACTTTGCTGATTTGTTTTAAAATAAAATATTTGTACACAATAGGCATCCACATTTGCATTTTTCATGCCACATGGTATAAAATCCTGGATGCATAGCACCTATATGCCAAACATTGACCAACGCTGAGAGTGTGAGGAAGTCGTTGCTGTAGAGCAGTTCCTTGGGGTAAGTTCAATGAGGAAATATCAACTCTTGGATCATTCAATAAATCAAAGAGTGGAGCTTGTATGCTTGTTCTTTATGTTGAAGTAGCACATCTTGGGGACAATCCCCTTGATATAGGAGAGCTGCAGTGAGGCCGTAGTGTTTCAGCTGAGAGGTTGCCTCTTGTGTATGTGATACGAGGTATTATATTTATATCTTATGGGATCTCCCTCTAAGGAGTAGGGAAAGACAAACATTGGACTATGTCCTATTAAAACACAAAATTTATATTGGAGTTTAGTGTAGCATGAGCCTTAGATGCTCCTGACCGCAAGGCTGTGTGGGGTGTCTTGTGTGTCTTGGAGGTCTGGCTAATGCTAGAGAGCCAATGTCGGGCCCGTTTTAGGTCCCGACAAAATCTATTGGCTGCAAACTACATATTCAAATGGAGCTACCCTACTTGCACTGTGGAAAGTCCTCTTGGCTTGCTTGCACTTAATCCTAATAACAGCTCTACAATCTCCGTAGATCATTTTTCTCCTTTGGCTCTAGTTTTATAGGCCTACAAGGTTTCACACTAGATACCCACTATGAGTATTTCGGTGGTGTGGATTATCCATCTAATTGGTATCGTGCATCATGAATACTACAAAAAAATAAATGATCGTCAACATGACATTATGCATCGTGATTACTATGGGTATTTTGGCATTTTTCCTTTTCTCTATTGTGTTTTTTGTGCCCTTAATCATTGGTATAGCTTGGGGGATTTTCCCTCTTTGCAACAAGTGAATTATCACCTTGTGCCGGTTGTCCATATTCTTTGTACTACATGTATTGATTGTTGTTTGTCTTTATGCTATGCATGTCTATGAAGCTATACCCTCTTATATGCTAGCTAATAATATCTTGAAGGGGTTTTCATCTCATTTTTGAATCATTAGTTGTAATAATCAAACTTGGTATAGACTTTCTAGTTTTGTTGATGGTTAATCTAAGGTGCCTTGTGACATGGGGCTATGAGGCCCTTACAAGCTCTCACTAGTTATTTGTGATTACCTCTTAGACTTCATAAACCCCCTTTCTTTCCTTTTTGTATTAATACAAATTGTTAATCCTGATATATATATATATATATGGTTAGGCTAATTCGCTTTCCTATTTGTGATGGTATGAAAACTTTGGTTTAATGTACCAATCATTGAGGCTCATTATATGTCAAGAATTTTCTCACAAATTCTATCTGCAACTTTTTTTTTTTTAAAGCTCCCCTTAGGTAAGGCAAAAATGAAAAATACAAATATGGAAGCTGACAATTAATGTGCTTGAAGAATTAGAGATATTTTTGCTGGGAAACCATGAGAGCTTTTTTGGAGACCATTGTCATGAGAGAGATAAGCTTTGCAGTTTGTGTCTCCATAGAGATTAGGAAGCTCATCTTTTGTAGTGAGCCATGCTACATGTCTAGGTTGCTAGTCATGTTGTGAGACTTGGTATGATTGTTGCAATTCATGATGGAGTGACAAGTCATGTGAAGACCTAGTTGGTGTGTTTTCTAGGGTGATAGCATGCCATGGATTTTCTCTTAACATGTTCTTTGAAGAGGGAATATTAGTGTGCATATGGGATGTGGCTAATGAGAGACTCAACTTGATCTAGGAAACCATGCATGTTTGAAGGGAGAGATCATTGTGTTATAACAATCCATTATCGTCAACACTCAAGAATTGGTTGTGTGATGGTGGTCAGATTGGAGAGCCAGACTATCAACATGCTTTCAAGGTTGATAGTTTGACTATGTGTTTTGTGGAAGAAGTAGCATGGAAGATATTGCAACACAACATTGTGTTAATGATCATGATTATGGCCATGGTCATCGAGAGCTTTCTAACAAGCATGTTGCCGAAAAAATCTAAAGGCAAATGGCTAGTTGAAGATGATAAGTGGCCAATTATAAGAGGGTGATTTCAACATAGAGCTAGTGTATAGAAGAAGCTAGCTTCTTCATCAAATTAGGATCTACATCACTTCATGATATTGTGGAGGACGTGGCCTTCTTGTAAGAAGTGACATCACTTTTGTTTCAACAACAATGCTGATTTGGAGGGGGTGATATTGCGAAAGAGGATCATCAATGTTAGGAGAGTCCTAGCTATTATGGTGGATTCTTTTAACTATATTGAAATCATCATGATAAAATTAGTGCATTGTGAGGTAGCTAATGATGTTCATATTATAGTCAAACACTATTGAACAAGATGGTTTTGGTTCCCCCCCCCCAAAAAAAAACATGGTTATAAAAGGGAAGTGTCAAGTCAATTGCAATTAGACTACAATGTTTGGATTTTATGCATGTCAAGAAAGGGGTTTTGAACTAAGTTGCAATGACAAATTTGTTTATGACTATGACAAAGGATGTTAAGAGCAATGTCATTGATCTTTGGCAATTAAAGTGAAGAGTTGAGTTGACATATGATTGTGGCAATCAACCCTATGATCAAAAGTTACAATGTGGTCCTTGGAAGGGTGAGGTTGTCATCTTGCAAGGTAAGCTATGAACAAAAGAGAAAGTGGCCATTAATGCAATTGGTAATCTTATGTTTTCAACCCTTATGTAAGAACCCTAAGGAGATGTACATGACAACACATATCTTGAATGCTTTTGATGCCTTTGAACTTTGGTTACATGAATATCTTGTGATGGGTATACTAGAATGTATCACTCAAAAGCATAATGAATGTATTGGGAGTCTCTATATCTAATGAGTGGATGTATGTGGAGCAAGCTTCTTCTACACAATTGGGGTCTACCAACAAGTTCTTGTGATTTGTATGATGTAGGAGGAAAGTTGAAGGGAAACTCTTAGGTTAGTGAGAATGTTTAGGGTAATGTGTGGATGCTCATAATAAAATAGGTTTCTTCTTAGGATAAGAGTTGAGCTACAGGGCTTCTTTAGTGTTTTCTAATCCTAAGAACTCTTACTTGGCATCAATTGCTTCCCTTATCCTATCTTTCTTTGTCTATTTATCCCTCTGCAGATTGTGGCTTATCACTGAACCCCTCGACATTGGATGCTATGACACTCATGTCTTGAGCTATGCTTGCTCACTTTACATTCGAGATTCACTTTTGGTGGGAGAAAATTGTATTTACTTTTTGCAGAGCTTGGTTCTTTAAAGATGGTGGAAGTCTCTTTTGCTCATGTATATTCTCAGTTGATATATGCATACACTATTCTTGCATATAGTAATTGATTTGCTTTAGAGTATTGAGATACCTATTATTTATCAATGTCAATGGTTGTTAGTGGTGGATTATTGTCATCGGTTGCATGCATCTATATATTTTACATTTTGTATGCTTTGACAATTCTTGGTACTTGGTTGCTACATTGTCAATTGCATTCTATATATCTTGGATTGCTACTTGAATATTCCTAGCAATGGGAGCGTACTCTATTAGTCATTTGCCTACTAATATATGGTAATTTACTATAGTCTTATGGACAATAATGCTAAATACTATTTATGAGTAGTTTCTTTGAGCACAGATGCCTAGTTTGAGCATGCTACTGCCTATTATTTGGTGGACAACTATATATATTGTGTTGTTTTCCACCTCTTACCCACCCTTTTGGCTCAATTTTGGGGATGTTTTGCTATAAGTATAGCATCCATACTCTTATACTTTGCAATCATTTGCAGACATAATGGTGGCAAGTACTTCCAATGCATTAGCCGATACTATTATCTTCAACATTGCCCTATTGGCAATATCTCCTATCTTTGGATTATTCTTGTTTTAATTCATGTGATCATTGTTTTTATAGTAGGAATACTCGTAATTCACATAAGAAGTCTAGCTCTAGGTGTGTATGTAAGCCTCTAGCTCTTGTCAATTTAGATATGTGGCCCCATGCCATGTTAATTCTTGGGTGGCACAAAATACTTTGCTACATTCATAGATAATTATTTGCATAAGGTGGCCTTATCCTATTAAGCAAATATCAAAAGAAAATATCAAATGTTTTGCCTATGTTCAATGCATTTGCTATGGTAGCCAGGATTCATGAGTCATGAGTTACATTCACTTAGATTATGCAAGAAATGCAAATTGTAGGAAGTCCACCTCTAGGTATGTATTTACCTTTGTTGGAGGTGCTATCTCTTGGATGTCCAAGGTGCAAAAATGTATGGCCTTGTCTATTATCAAGGCTGAGTACATTGCAATCACTAAGCCTTACAAGACCCTATGATTAGGTCATTTAGTTGTAGATCCTGGTATGCCTATGACTCCTACACTACATTTGAATTCGATGAGTGCCATTGCCCATAATCCAATCTTCCATACGAAGACAAAGCACATTGAGGTGTACTATCACTTCATCAAGGAGGTGGTAGAGAATAAGTCCATTGAGCTTGTCAAAATATATATAGATACAAATCCTACAAATCTTCCAGTAAAAGTCTCCCAATAGAATGACATGCCTTTCTTAGGAAGATGATGGGTATATCATGAGATAACGTATATTCATCATCCTGTTGTACATAGAGTATAACACAATGAAAAATAGCACAAAAATACGTTATTTAAATGATTAAGTCACCCACCATAAACCAAGTACAAATCAACAAATCGAATAGATTTTTAGCTCTGCAGGAGCTCTCAGCTCCTCCTGAAAGATGACCCTACGGATCTCAACAACTCTCTCAGGCTGCCTATGCATCTTGTCTTCATGGAAGACTACATCATGTCTGCAGATGACTTTCCACGCCTGCAGATCCCAGAGACGGTAACCCATCTCGCCTGCATCCCCATAACCAAGGAAAATGCATTTAACACTCTTAGGATCCAGCTTACTTCTCTTGTCCCTGGACACATGGCAAAATGCCTCACATCCAAAGACATGGAGATGCGTATAAGAGGGAGGTTTTCCAGTCCATACCTCCTCTGTAACCTGGAAATCCAAACCACTAGAAGGTGATCTTTTTATAATTTGCACAGTTGTACTAGTTGCCTCAGCCCAAAAGCTCTGTGGTAGGCCTGCATGGCTAAGCATACTGTGTACACGCTCCTGGATGGTTCTATTCATCCGCTCAGCCAAACCATTCTAGGGGGGTGTAGGGGGCGGTCAACTGATGCTTAATACCACTCTCATCACATAATTGCTCAAAAGCACGTGAGGCATACTCACCTCCATTATGTGTTCTTCGGCATTTTAGCCATACCCAGACTGGTTCTCAACCAATGCAAGCCATCTCTGAAACACAGCCAGGACATCGGATTTCAGCTTAATGGGATAAGCCCAAACTTTTCGTAAAAAATCATCTATGAAAGTAACAAAATACTTTGCACCACCCATAGACTGACAAGGCATGGGCCCACAGACATTTGAATGTACCAATGCCAAGGGCTCACTCATGCGTGGCCTGCCAGACTTCTTATGCATAGACCTAGTCTGCCTGCCATAAAGACAATGCTCACATGAATCAAAACATGCATAATCAAGGGGTGGTAAGTACTACAAACCAGAAAGCATTTTCATTCCCTTCAAAGACATATGGCCCAAACGGGCATGCCAAAGAGATACATGTGGGATAAAACCCACAAACAAAACATGATCAAGGGAAGAAGTGGACACAATCAAGGAATAGAGGCTGCCAGCCTTGGCACCTCTCGCAATCACAAGTCTGCCACGAGTGACCTTCCATGCAGAGTCTCCAAAAGATACATGACAACCTGCATCATCAAGCTATCCAGTTGACATGAGACTGTGTGTCAAAGCAGGTACATGATGTACATCCTGCATAACAAAATTGCTATCAGAAGGAAACTGCAGCCTAACATCACCAATGCCCACAATATCAAGAGAGCTATCATCACCCAAGCGCACGGAACCCAAAACAGTACAGTATGAATGAAACCACTCTCGGCAAGGTATCACATGAAAGGACGCACCTGATCCAAGAGCCAACACTATGTATACATAGAGTGTATCTCTATCATCTGTGAAGCACTAGAAGAAGTTGTAAGGATATAATCATCATCAACATCCTCAGGTTGCATAACATTGATCTTTGCAATTTTAACACTGGACTTTGCAGGCACTATGCTGCGATCAGAAGTCTTATCCTGCACTTTATCTTTTCCCTTATCTTTGCACCTTTCATTGCGCACTTCATGGCATTGTGGCCTAATATGGCTCTTTTTCCCACAATGGTGACAAGTAACATCTGCATTCCTGCCACGGGATTTGCTACGTGACTCCCACGAGACTTGGACCAAGATTTTTGAGAATCCCGTCCACAGCCACTGCCACTGCCATGCTTTCCATATCCATCATTCTTGCCTCTAACTGTCATAGCATGGACACACGAGAGGCATCCAAATTCTTATGGTTAACCTCTTCCTGCAGAAGAGAATTCTCAACATCAGATAATTTCAAGGTAGCAGTAGAGGCACATAATGCAATGCGGAATACATCCCATGACTCATTAAGAGTACCAAGAAAGAAAAGAGGAGTGGCATCCTCTACAAAAGTGATGTCCTGCGAAGTCAAGTTCTTGAGTATAGCATGGAACTAGCTCAAGTGAGCAGACATAGTCACATTCTCCTTCATGCGTGGATCCATAAGCTGTTTTAGCCAATACATCTGATGTGCTAAACTTTTCTTATCATAGAGATTCTTGATTTTATCCCACAACTGCAATGCACTCTGTTCTTCCTCAAATACATTGTAATGAACTTGTTCTGTGAGAGATAATACAATAGTGGACTTACATAACTCATCAAGCTCAAGCCATTCCTCATCTAGCATAGTTGCAGGCGGATGCCCGCTCAACCTCAAAGGTTAGATATGCAATTTCTGCACCAGCACCTGCCAAATCTGGCTCTTCCAATAAGAGTAATTCGTACCATCAAGCTTAGTGATGTTGAAATTAGCATGATCAGTGGACAAACTCACCATAATGCAGGCTGGAAAACTACAAACAATTCAAAACTGCTTGCTATTTACTGTAAAAAATGACCAAAAAATCACCAAAATCGAGAGAAAATGGCAAGAAAAGTGTAACGAAAGCTATTGCCCACCAAGTACTAGTGAAAGTACATCATTTCAAAATATTTAAGCATGAAAAATCCATGTCAGTCCGGAGTTATATGCTTGCTGTAATAAATGACACCTGGGTATTGTGAGAGTCAATTGCTGACCAAATCACTGCACCAAGTCAATAAATGACAGCCAAGACATGACCAACCATAAACAAGCATAAATCAGCACCAAACAGTCATCAAGACCCTGAACAAACACTCAAACATGTCATCAAAGCATCCGTAAGTGAGTAGGCATACCCCCTGGACAGTAGGGCAAAGTATATATAACACTGGCAAGACTTGCACCAGTAGGTGTATGCTCACAAGAGTGAAAATCCCAAGCTCAGGTCAAAAGCAGCTCCAAGATATCAGTGCATGAACCATGCAACATGTAAGTGTAGGAGATCCCAAAGTCTCAAGTATCTGCAAAATGCTCAAATAGCATAAACCTCCTGCTCAATGTCGATCAATCATACAAGATGCTCCCATTGGCACAAAAGTCAGATAAACAAGCTCAATAGCTCAATCAAACCAAGTCAAAGTACCAAAGACAGGTAACCAAGACAATGCTTCAATAGCATCCCAAGAGCATGATGGCTACAAAGCAACTGTAGAGGTAGCATCCATGAGCAAGACATACATCCCAATAAAGATCTCTGACAACCAAAATGACATCCAATACAAAATCTCAAAATAGTAGATGAGAATCCAAGCCAAGTCTTCAGAGAGCACTAAAGCTCAACAAATACATCGTACACTGTGCCAAGAAAAATGCATCAAGCCGTAGGCGTCGGGTAAGCATGTGCCCAAAGAGCATATAACTGTCAAAGCACTGACCACTGTCAAGCATAGACTGATGTCAATAAGTGCGGGCTGAAATAAGCTCAAGCTTCCAAAAGCATCCGGATCCAATGACAAGCTCGAAGTCGTCCCTTGATGATCAATACATCATAGCATAACCCAAGACATACACCCGAAACCAATAGGCATATGTCAAAGCATGAAAGATAGCTTCAGCCCAAGAGTATTTAGTATGCATTTATTGTTATAAACTATGTATTTCCAGCCCCACAATCAGGCCAAAATCATGGCATGACATGTAGCTTCAATCCCCCAATCAATCAGGATGCAATAGGCATCAAATCGGTTATGTAGTCATGCCCAAACAAGCATAGGCATAAACTGTGAATGTAGCACTAGCATCAAATGTATGTGGACTATTTATAACAGTCCTGGATCACTGTTTTCAGCCACCAAACCAATGCCTAATCTCAAAGGATCAATGCCAAGTATCAATACATGTGCAAGAAGCCCGAAATGGAGCCCGAACAAGTTCTTAATGCCAAGCTGAAGCTGGAGCTGAAGTGGCTGAATGGTGGCTATCCAAAATCAGGCGCAGATTTCGTGATGTTGTTGCTACTCCTGCTCGTCCACATGGTAGGTCTGGAGAGGTTGGAGGGCTCAAACATGAGCCAAAGAGGCCTGGGAACAAGCCTCTAGTAGCCCACAACCAATGGCAAGGAGATATGAAGACTGGAAGCTTTAATGGTGGCTGCCCTATTTACCTAGACCTATGGACTGAAATAAAACTCCGAAATAATGAAGCAATACCTCAATGTCAATGCCTTGATGGTGCCTCAATAGGCCAGGAAGAAGCTCGGGAAGCCGGGGAGTGGCGGGAACTCAAGAGAATGAGCTATGGCTGCCGGGAAGGAGACCCAATGCGAGTGGGGAGTCAATAGGAAGCTGAGAATGCCACGAGCGAAGCTCAAGAGTTGGGAAGCTGAGCTCTAATACCAGTTGAAAGGTGAGAAGGATCAAAGCTTGCACTCGAGAGCTATGGCGGGAGAGCAAGAGCAAGAAAAGAGAGAGACAAGAAATGGGAACTCCAACAGTCACAATGTGTGACCGGGCCTTCCTTTATTCAAACTGTCACTAAAAGAATAAAGAATAGAGTAATGGTGATGGGCACCCGCCACCTGCAGTGTGCAATGGCGGTGACTGTCAGTGTAGTAATACACGGGCGGCTAGGCGGAGGCGCCTTTACCCCCAACATGCGTGTGCGTGTGCGTGTGTGTATGCGTGTGCGTGTGCATGTGCGTGTGCATGTGCATGTGCGTGTGCGTGTGCGTGTGCCTCTCTCTCTCTCTCTCTCTCTCTCTCTCTCTCTCTCTCTCTCTCTCTCTCTCTCTCTCTCTCTCTCTTCATCTCTACTCTCCTTCTCTCTTTTTTCCAATACTTATTTTTTTTTCTCTCACTCTGTCTTTTATTCTCTTTCTCTCCCTCTATTTACTAAAAATTGATAAACTTATCCCACTCTCTTCCCTTCCATCTCCCTCTCCTCCCCTCTCTCTCTTTCCTTCTCCCTTCCCCTCTTTCACTACTTCATATATATATATATATCAAACAAGCATAATGCACAAAGAAAAACAAAGAAAAAGGAAAAAAACACATAACCCTCTTTCTCTATATTTCTCTCTCCATCTCCATCTTCTTTTCCCTCTCTTTTTCTCCTCCTCCCTCTCGTAAGCACAATGCATAAAGAAAAATAAAGAAAGAAGAGAGGAAAGAACCTACCTCAAAGCTTGAAAGCACTCCTTCACGGTCTTTTTTCTTCTCCTTTGCAGTCTTTCTCTTCATTTTCTTCTTCTTCTCTTTCACAGTCATCTCCTCCTTCTTTGTGGATGGTGCACTCTCTCTCTCTCTCTCTCTCTCTCTCTCTCTCTCTCTCTACATGCCCGTTCACAATGATAAAACTATTGAGCTCTGCATTTAGTGCTTTTTTTTCCACAATACACCATCACTATTTGCATAAATATCTACCTCAAAATGCATATCATCGTCCATGTTGAAAATATTATTGATATATAACCATCACCATTAGCATTAGTATTATCATTGGTATTAGTGTTGCTAATAGCGATGCATATAGTGACAAAAAATAGTGATGTAAAAAAAACATCACTATCTTCCATCACTATATCCCCATTCCCTTGTAGTGCTTTCAACTAGTATCAAAGTTGGCATTCGAGGAGCTTCATTGACCTTCTTTAGTGTAAGAATAGAGCTTCATTCACAATTTTCATAGCAGCCTCTCATTGAGATATGCATGAATCTCATTACTTCCTCGATCACTTCCATACCTTCCAACCTTGATCTAGACCTTTCCCTGAATGGTTTGAGCTTTGACAAGTGGTCATTGAGCTTCAAAGAAACAAAAAAAGGCCCTAGAATTGTCCACATTGACTATGTCTATTTAGGCAACAATATCCCTTATCTGCTCCAGCTTCTTTAACCCCTACCTACGATTGCTCCGACATTGGTCATTGGTACACCTTGGCACTTGCTTTCAAATACTCTTGGCATGAACTTGAGAACCATTTTGAGATATTAAAGTCATCCATTACTTCACTTCAATGCAAGAATAGAGCTTCATTCACAATTTTCATAGCAACCTCTCATTTAAATATGCAACAATTGTCAAGAATCGCGTGGTGGGGGGACTTGCTCAAGATGTTGCGCCAAACACACACAGAATGCACAAGGAGAAGCTCATTCAAGAGACAAGAAGAGAGATGGAGGCCAAAACGTTTTCTTGCTGGTTTCTTCTTCTTCTTCCACACACTTTACAATGTACACAAAGTATAGATAAGATACAACATATAGGAAAGTGGCTTACTAAGTCAAACAATGCATAACTGACTACACTAGTCGACTGGTGCTATAACTATGCCACCTGTAAATAGGTGTAGCAACCTAAATATAATAAGTAATGAGTCAGTGGCCATGTGAGAGTCATAATGACTACTGACGTGCTAAGTGTAGACGTGTGGACCCGTCTAACCAGGCGATCCATCATTAATGTCTGCATGTGTTGAGCTTGTCATCTCAACACTCCCCCTCAAGCTCAACTGCATCTCTACAACTCCAAGTAAGCTTCGAAACTTTTGAAGCTTCTCTGTACCCAATGCCTTCGTGAACATGTCAGCTATCTGATCCTATGTACTGACATACACCAAGTCAATCTCACTTGCTAGTACTTTCTCTCTCACAAAGTGGTAGTGTATCTCAATATGTTTTGTCCTGGCATGGAACACAGGGTTCCTAGCCAATTGTATACTGCTCATGTTGTCACAATAAATGACAACTCGACCTTCCACCTGCACATCTAAATTAGCCAATAACTTTTGCAGCCATACTACCTCACATGCTGTAATAGCAGCACCTCTATACTTAGCCTCTGTACTCGACAAAGCAACTGTAGATTGCTTTTTGTTGCTCCAAATAACTGCTGCACTACCAAGAGAGAACATGTATCCATTGGTAGATCTTCTATCAGACATACTACCAGCCCAATCTGCATCTGTGTATTCAAACACCTGTACATCTGTACCTGCCTCATAGAAAAGTCCATAATGTAATATGGACTTCACATATCTCAATATGCGTCTGACTGCATCCAAATGTAGCTTTCTAGGTACTTGCATAAACTGACTCACAAGACCAACAACGTAGCTCAAGTCCGGCCTTGTAATGGTCATGTAGATCAAACTCCCCACTATCCTCTTGAACATAGTAGAGTCTTCTATCTTATCCCCTACATCAGCACTCAACTTTACATTCTGCTCCAGCGGGACTGAAAGTGGTTTGCATGCTGTCATACCATACTTGGACAACATATCCAAGCCATTCTATCTTTGGGACAACCATATACCATCATCACATTTGATCACCTCAATTCCAAGGAAGTACCTTAGCTCACCTAAATCCTTCATCTCAAATGTCTTCTTCAAAAAGTCCTTGACTTCAGCAATCCCACTATCATTATCACATGTAATAATCAAGTCATCCACATAGATGACTATGATGACCAAACCTGCATCTCCCTTTCTCACATAAAGTGAGTGATCAGCATCAAAAACATAAAAGCCAATATTGACAAGATACTCTCTGATCTTGTTAGACCATGCTCTAGGTGCTTGCTTGAGCCCATAGAGCGCCTTCTTCAACCTGCACACATACGTGGGATGCTCTAAATCTTCATAACCTGCTGGCTAATCCATATACATTTCTTCCTGCAAATCACCATGCAAGAAGACATTCTTCACATACATTTGCTGCAACCTCCAACCTTTGGCTGCTGCCAAAGCAATCACACATCTGACAGTTGCCATCCTAGCAACTGGACTGAAGGTTTCTTCATAATCTATGCCATATGTCTGGGCATAGCCTTTTGCAACCAACCTAGCTTTGTACCTACTAATAGAACCATCTGCATTGTGCTTAATCTTATAAACCCACTTACATCCAATAGCTTTCTTGCCATTTGTCAATGATACTAGATCCCAAGTCTTATTGGCCTCTAATGCAGCCATCTCCTCATCCATTGATGCATCCCAATGAGTATGACCAATAGCCTCCTCAAAACATGTGGGCTCAACATCCTCAATCACTTTCACTATATATGCATAATGGTGAGCTGCATAACCTTCAAAACATATCTGTTAATAGGATATCTCACCCTGCTAGACCTGCGTACCACTGGATCACTCAATGGAGCCTTTACATTATTATAAGCTCTCTGTACACTTGGTGTCCTGACAGAATGAATACCAAGCTCACCATCCAAGCTCTCTGAGCCACTAGAGTCTCCATCAAGAACTGCATCAATGCCATTTGACACTTTATTCTTTCCTTTGTCTTTACCTGTAGTGCTACTAGATGCACCTGAAGATGTAGAGCTACTCCTTAGTCTCCCAGACCAAGGACTACCAGATGATGTCTTTGGTCCACTAAGAGTTCGTGATTCTTGCTTTTCAGCTTGCACATGAGTGTCATGATCATCATCATCATCCAATGCATCACCACTAGATGCACACCAACTGCTCATTTCATCAAAGATGACATCCCTGCTCACTCTGAACTTACATGTGACTGGGTTATAACAACGATACCCTTTTTGCTCTAAAGAGTATCCAATAAAGACACACTTTTCAACCTTTGGATCCACTTTCTTCCATAGCTCATCTGGCACATGAACATATGCAATACAGCCAAACACTTTCAAGTGTGAGACATCAGGCTTCTTACCTGTAAAACATTCTTCGGGGGTCATACCATGAACTGCAACTGTGGGAGTTCTGTTCATAATATAAACAGCAGTATGAACAGCCTCAGACCAAAAATGCTTAGGCATATTCTTTTCAACCATCAAGACGTGCAACTTCTGCAACATGCTTGTTTTTCCTTTTTGCAATCCCATTTTGCTGTGGGGTATACCTGCATGTGAACTGTCTCTTTATCCCATGAGACCTCAGAAAATCATTGAACTCATTCGAGAGATACTCGCCTCCTCCATCTGATCTGAAGCACTTTACTTTCAAGCCTGTTTCTCTTTCAACTGTAGCCTTGAAAGTTCTAAAGTGCTCAAATGCTTCACTCTTTTCCTTCATAAAATATACCCACAGCTTTCTAGAACAATCATCAATGAATGTGACAAAGTATGAACTGCCTCCAAGAGATACATTTTGTGTAGGCTCCCAAATATTGTATGCATAACATCAAGGATATTTCTGCTTACATCTCTGTCATGTGAAAATAGTTGTCTTGCCTGCTTACCAAACTGACATGCTTCGCATACCTTATGAAATTCTGCAATTCTAAATGTAGGCAAACCTGTAACCAACCCTTTGGACTGCATTAATTTCAGTCTTTGTACATTTGCATGTCCAATGCATTTGTGTCAAATTTCAATATCTGCAACAACACCTTTTCCTTTAGCATACATGGTAGCATTCATAGTAGGAATTCCAACATCCAGAGTAAACATACGTCCAACTCTACTTCCCTTTGCAACCAACCTGCACTTATCATTGAAGTCTTCTACAAAGCAGCCCTTTGCATTAAATCTGACTTGCACTCCTTGCTCTACCATCTGACCAACTGACACCAAGTTCATTGTAATAGATGGCACATGTAATACATCTGAAAGACTCTTTGTCTTACCATCATGCAAGGATAAGGAAACTTTTCCAATATGTGAAATTGGGTGGCATGAATCATCACCCGTCTGCACATAACCTGTATTTTGCAAATCCTACATCTCTCCAAACCATTCTGCATGGCTGATCATATGATTGGATGCACCTGAATCAACATACCAAACATCATCATGTGTTCCCTTTCCTGTAACAGCATTCAGCATATGCTGCATAACAAACAGACGTTCGTTTTTGTCTTCATTCTGTCGTGAAGACGATGCATAGTTTCCTTGCTGCAACTTACCACTGCGAATATCATCTTTCTTAGCATAACATTGGGCTGCAATATGACCTGTTTTGTCACAGTAGTAACACACAATACTAGAGTTGTTAGAACCTCTGTTCTGTTATTCACCTCTTCCTCAAAAAGCTCCCCCTGCCTCTAAAGTTACCACGACCTCCTAAAACCTGCATATCGCCAAATTGCTAATTCAATCTGTTTTGCTGGTTGTCACTACCACGTCCTATACCATGGCCTCTTAAAGAGAACTTGCCACGTCCCCTTCTTGAACTGGAGTAGAAAGCTTAGACCTATTCACCACTTTTTTCAGATGTCTCACTCTGCATGTTGATCTCTTTAGTGAACATAAGGGAGACCAACTCATCGAAATCTGGAAATGGCTTTCTGACATATATGGAAGTTACAAAAGACTTCCAAGCCTTTCATTGTTAAGTCCACCCAAGGTAGACGACACCAAATCATCATCATCGGGCATTGCATCAATCTCAACCAAGGCATCTGTAATGCTCCTTACCTTCAGTGCATACTCATTGATAGACATCTTCCCTTTCTTCAATGTATTCAACTCTTGCTTGAGTTGAATCTTTTGTGCCTTTGTATTTACGGAAAACATACTTTCAAGTATGGTCCAAGCTGCATATGAATTCTCTGCATTTCTAATATATCCCAGCATATTATTGTCAATTACTGCAGATAGCCAATACATGACATTTTTGTCTTTTGCATTCCATTCCTTCCGTGTCTTTGTCTCTTCTGTAGTTGGAGGATCACTCACCTCTGGCTCCTTTTCTTCACCTGAAATAAACTCATAGAGGCCTTTTCCAATAAGGAAGTTCGTGACACGGAACTTCCATGAAGGGTAGTTATTCTTGTCGAGCTTCTCAATGATGGGGTTTCCACTGTTCTCTGCCATTATCACAAAATTGATACCAAACAGCAGCAAATCTTCTGCAATCTTTCACAATACCTGCACAGCACTACACCAAGCAATCTTTTTCACTGATTGCTCAATAGCACACGTAATCTGCAACTTGTTTGTAGATAAATCTTATGTTTGCTTCCTGCAAACACCTCAAAAATTATAGATTCGCAATCTGTAACCTGTGCACCCACTTTCGGTTAATACAACCAAAATCACAGTGTTCCCTAAAACTGTTGTTCGCAACCTTGCGGCTCTAAAACAGGGCCTGAAATGACCTCGGATGGCCAAAATAACAACGAGAAAAGCCCTAAAGGGCTTATCTACAAAATACACAGTACTCTTCGTGCACACCAAATCTCACTGCAATCTGAGATTTTTGCTCTGCCCTGCTTCTGGTACCTCCACAAGCACTGTCCAAGAGAAGGAGTGGAAGAATGGGAGAGCTTCTTACCCGTGGCTTGCTTGCTCGAACCTTGCTTCTTCTCCTTCACTTCAGCCTTCGAAATCAGCCTCAATCACTGGTGCAGCTCTGATACCATGTCAAGAATTGCGTGGTGGGGGGACTTGCTCAAGATGCTGCGCCGAACACACACAGAATGCACAAGGAGAAGCTCACTCAAGAGACAAGAAGAGAAATGGAGGCCAAAACGTTTTCTTGCTGGTTTCTTCTTCTTCTTCCACACACTTTACAATGTACACAAAGTATAGATAAGATACAACATAAAGGAAAGTGGCTTACTAAGTCAAACAATGTATAACCGACTATATTAGTCAACTGGCACTATAACTATACCAGGTGTAAATAGGTGTAGCAACCTGAATATAATAAGTAATGAGTCAGTAGCCATGTGAGAGTCACAATGACCACCGACGTGCTAAGTGTAGACGTGTGGACCCATCTAACCAAGCGGTCCATCATTAATGTCTGCATGTGTTGAGCTTGTCATCTCAACATCAATCTCATTGCTTCCCTAATCACTTCCATATCTTTTAACCTTGATGTAGACCTTTTCTCAAATGGTTTGAGTTTCAACAATGTTAAGACTTAAAGCTTAGCTCTACGATCTTTAGGTTGTGTGTACCTGACACTTAGCTTGTCTAGATATACTACATGCGGACATTAAATAAGTCGATGACTTTAAACTTAGTCTGTACTTGGTGTGAATGGTCTTACAAACCTTAATGTGTTGTATTCACTTCAGTTAGATGAGTTAGTGATACAATGAAAAAAGAGAGAAGAGAGCATGTAGCTCCTTTCTGTTGGTTCAAATCTTTGTCTCTCTCCTTCAACATGGTATCAGAGCCATGAATGGGCTATGTGGTGGATATAATTTGTGAAGAAGACTTGGAACTTGAAGATTCAGGGTTCTTGACAAGAGGGGCTAACTGCCATTGCTTCTATTGAAGGTATGCATTGCATCATTTGGTTTGCCATTGCTCAAGAGGTTGTCTATGACTTTTCTAGAGCATTGTGGAGGCTTTAGTGAGAACTCAAGAGTAAGCATTGGTCATCATTTCATTGTGGAGCTATTGCTGTGAGCATCATACCAGTCTGTGTATTTCTGCCTGATGTTGAGGGCATCTACTTGGCTGCCAACAAACTCAACAAATACTTACTAGGCTATATATTGCTTGCAAATGCTTCTTGGAAGGTCCTTTGATGTCTTGATATGCTATTTCTTGGTCTGGAGATGATTTATGAGTTGGAACAACTGGTTACAGGTCTAGAATTGAAGACTGTCTACTGTATATAGACAACATATAAATGTATGTACCTCTGACATGAGCTTGGAGCTCTTTTACATACCCATAAGCATCATTGGAGCATAGATATATGCAAGGAGGACATATGGATTTGATTTTGTGCCTTGGAGCTGGAAATTTTTGCTAAAATACTCAGAACTGGAAATTTTTCACAAGCTAAAAACTGTCATTTACTATGGACAACAAGCATTGTCTTTTACTGAAGCAATACATGACATTAGAAGGTTTATGTCATTTGTATAACCTGGCATATGTCTTCTGGATGTTTGGTAGATTAAGAAGAGTATTGGAGGCTACTGAATGCTGAAGGTTGAAGTTGGAAACAAATGCATTGACATTGTTAATCCTCAAACGAACAAGGTGGAAAAGATGGAAAATCTAAAGCAGAAGACAAGGCTAAGGCAAAAGTGAAATAGAAGACAAAGGTGCACCAAGAAGAATCTGGAAACACAAGAAGTGTAGAAAAGTCCTAAATCAAGGAAAAAGGCACATGAGAAAAAGCGCAAGTCTATACTGTTTTAAAAAAGCGCAAGGCACACCATGGTTTAATTAAGAGTTTCGGGCTCTCACCCGTGCAATTTTTAAAGGTAGATAGGCGGTAGGAAGGAAGCTAGGAAGATAGGAGGACAAGGGGAAAAAGGGCCTAGACCATGGCCGGCCATGTAAAAAAGGGGATAAGGGGATGACCGCCTAAAAGGGATTTAGGGTTTTGTATATAAAGTTGAAAAGTGAATGAGAAGCTCATTCTTGTGTGTGGCCAAAAGTGGGTCTCCTCTTCTTCTTCTTCTTCTTCTTCTTCTTCTTCTTCTTCTTGCTTGCTTGAGCTTGTGCTTGAGAGAGGGAGTGTGAGTGTGTGAGGGTGAGGGACCGGGGAGGAGAAGCTCTTCATCTTCCCCTCTCTTCTTCTCTTCTCTTGTCTTACTCACGGCTATGGATCTTAGAGCGTGGAGCTTGAGGATGGAGCTTGCTTGAAGCTTGCACTTGGATTGTGGAGCTATCGGAGTGCATGGGAGAGGAGGTAACTCGATCAGTATAGAGGTAAGATCACTACACTCATGGATAGATAGCACGTCGGCTATGTGAGAGGTAGCCATTAGTGCTCGGCTTGGAACGCTTGAAGCAATGAGCGGTTCGTGGGTCTTGGCGGTTGAGGGAAAGCTCCCACAGACATCTACTTGGCTAGTTACAAATAGTAAATGCATTATATGATATTGCTTCTTGAAGGCAGAGTTTATGAATGTCGGTATGGTCATGTATTGATCCCTACACACAGTAGAAAATGTAAGAAGTGATTTGAGGACATTCTTGAGCTAAAATACACCTTGGTTGATAGTGTCTTGGTTGTCTGCAACTAGTGAGCAGATTTATAACACTTATACTTGATGTATATGCACCAGTTTGTGCTTGTATGATCATCTACGGACTTCTACATGTACTAGCAAATGTCTGGGAATTTTTGGAGCATGTATGACATGTATAAAATTCTTTTTTGGCTGTGAATTAGCTGTTGGTTATTGACAATCTCCAAATTTCAGACTGTATGTTTGCTTGATTATAGTAAGGTTGCATAAGACAGCGTTAAAGCACCTACGTAGTCTATGTGTTGATTGATGTACCTACAGGTTATGCCACATGTTTGTGGATGGAATTGAGAAGTTGAGGGGATGAAATACTCTGGTCCCAGCAATGATTTGTTGTAGAAAATTGTCATGAATAGTCAAAGACTGCAGTTAGTCAGTTAGACTTGTTGGCTTGCAGGAAGTTAGACAGTGAGATATTATCAGGTACAATATGGCTAATGCAGATAGAATTGAAAACATAACCCAGATAGTGGGTGTTAAGATTTGCAATTACACCTATTGTAGCCTCTTTTTATGAGGCAGTTTTGGACTTAGGACATGCAGGCAAACTAAATCCCATAGGCACAGAAAAGGAGACTACTACCTATCCAACAACTATAAAGCATTGTACTTGACTACCACTTTTTTCATATATGATGAATGCAATATCATGATGCTTTCCCATTTCAATTAGCGTCTTAGTCATTATTAGTCTTATACACAAGATTGTGTTTATGAGTCTAAGTCTCAATCTTGGAACCTAATTCACTTGTGTAACAGGTCAAGTCTTCAATCTATGTCATCATGAGCTTAATATTCATCTTTTATCCACCATAACTACTACCATGCTCTAGATCCTGCATCTTTTGACATGGTATCAGAGCTCAATTGAGCATGGCCCAACTCTCTTTTCACTCCTCTCAACTCCTCTTCATCTCAGTCCAGCTCAATGTGAGTGTATGACTCCAATTTCTCACTTGAACCCCACAGTCACTGTTTGGCAGACGTAGCCGTAGCCATAGTATTAGGACTCACAGCACTTGGAGCTTCTATATCTTACTCTACAGGCCATCTCAGCTCACGATTTCTTTTTTGGACCTCCTTCTCTACTTAGGCCGCTCCTCCATGGCATCTCAGAGTGCAACATTAGCCACTGTATGCTTTAGCATTGACAAAATTTGTTGCAATGTTCAAAATTGCACCCGTTGCTGTTTTGTACTACTGGCGTGATGCGTGCAGGTGGTGATTCAATGTGCCACCATGGGGCTTTGGTAGCCCATCTACCAAATTTCCATAAAAAAGTCTTGGGAAATGATCAAGTCCACAACCCACACAAAAGGAAAAACCAGGGCTGCCTAGAAACCCTAGAGTTGGCAGCAATAGCCAACTTCTCAAAAGCTTCATCTTTACATTATTTTCTCTCTCCTACCACTCAAATTTAGCTTCTGCCACTTTGATATGAGCAAACACTTGCCCATCAAGTCATCAAGGAGGGGAAATTTGTGGAGACCTTAGTGGATTTCAAGACCTCAAGCATCATCAAGCTCACTCTTCCCACTCTTTCCACTCCATTGGAGATGTTGCCTCTCTCTCTTTGAATTGAGTATCCAATAAATATTCAACTAATTTACCAGAAAGATTTTTCCATCACATCAACAAGGAGGGGACTCAAGTTGAAGGGTTAACATCAAAGCATTAAGCAAGAAGGATTAGTATCAACACCAAGCTCATCAAGATAATATCTCTTGATACTAAGTTAGTGCTTCTTGGCACTAACTTAGCACTTGTGCTCTTTAGCACATTCAAGATCAACTCTTCTTGATACTAAGTTAGTGCTTCTTGGCACTTGTGCTCTTTAGCACATTCAAGATCAACTCTTTGCTAGTCATTTGGAGCTGATATCCTATCATGGGAATGCCAAATAAGAAAAATTGTATATGGCTACTTCCAACGAAGAGTAACATTACTCTTGTTGCTCATTTCAAGCACATAGAAGATGATGTGCTTGTCTTACTTGTAGGGAATGATAGAGTTGTGAGCATTCAAGTGCTATCACTATTTGAAGAAATGGCTGCTACCTTGGAGATAGTACAAGATCTTGAAGACATTTCCACTGCCTCAAAGATAATGATATCTTTGCTTGAGGGGGATATGGACATGAAGACTAATACAAAGACTTATGTATGCAAAGCAAGCAAATTCCATGGAGAAGCAGACCATGAGGACCTAGAAGAAGAGAACCAAAAGAGCAAAGTAAAGAACAAGTATAAGATCAAAAAGAGCAAGCTGGAATACATAAAAAATAAGACCTGCAATGAATTGAAGATTTATGTCAAAAGAAATGCTGAAAACTGCAAGGGCCTGCCAGTCCTTGACCCAAATTTTACTAGACTTTTTTAGCCTTGTAATGCCTAGCCCTAATGCTTCTGACATAAGCTTGTAAACTCCTCATGTAGCCTTGTACCACAGCCTCTGTACACTTTGTAAGGCCCCTATTATAGCCTCTAGATGTCCACCATGTTTGTGGTACCCACACTTAGCCTTTTCTCTGATAGCCTCTGATGTTTTGCCATGTTTATGGTGTGCCCACACTTTGCAGGTGTTGCTTTCACTAAAGTCTCTACACACTTTGTACTTTTGGTTGTGATTGAGAAGGGGTGTTGAGATTTGCAATCACATTTATTGTAGCCTCTTTGTATGAGGCAGTTTTGGGCTTAGGACATGCAGGCAGACTAAATCCCATAGGCACAGAAAGGGAGACTACTACCTATCCAACAACTATAAAGCATTGTACTTGACTATCACTTTTTTCATATATGATGAATCTAATATCATGATGCTTTCCCATTTCAGTTAGTATCTTGGTCATTGTTAGTCTTATACACAAGATTATGTTTATGAGTCCAAATCTCAATCTTGGAACCTAATTCACTTGTGTAACAAGTCAAGTCTTCAGTCTATGTCATCATGAGCTTGATCTTCATCTTTTATCCACCATAGCTACTGCCATGCTCTAGATCCCGCATCTTTTGACCAAGGAAAAGCTTGATAGTAACAATTATGCCATATGGAAGTTCCGCATGTAGAACTTCTTGATAGGTAAAGGATACTGGGGGTTGGTGACTAGAGTAGAAGCTAAACCCGAGCTCCCAAAGAGGCCTCTAATCAAAGACGAGCACACTGATCTTGGACAGAAAGAGCTCGCAGGGTTTTGCATTGGCTATCTCTATGTATCTCAGATGTTATGGTGATGCAAATGATGAACTGCAAGTCACCAGAAGATGCATGGAACATTTTGATTAGATATTATGGCACAACTACAAGTGCCAGGAAAATACATTTAAAGCAGAAATTTAACAACATGGACAGAAAAGGCAGATCTATATAGGATTATGTCATAGAGATTAAGACCATTGCGGATCAGCTGGCATCCATTGGCACACAGGTTGCAGATGAAGACATGGTTGCAGTGACATTAAATGGTTTGGGGCCTGAATATAAGTCACTTGATACCTCCATATCTATGCGGGCTGCAATGCTAGATTTTAATGAGCTAGTTGCATTGCTCATTCATGAGGAAGTTAAATTGGGTTTGGCTACAGGTCCTAGCAGCTCCAAGAACAAGGATATTTCCTTTTATTCAAATCAACGTGGCCATCGCAGCCATGGTAGAGTTATGGTTTTGGCAGAGGAGGCCAGCAAAATGTCTCGTATGGCAATAATAACCAGCAGGGTTCAAATGCACGAGGAGGTGGAAGGAGGAGATCTAGCCCTAGAGGCAGAGGCTCCTGGCCAGCAGCAATGCCCATCTGACAATCCTAATAAGGATAAGGATTTTCACTATTGTGGAAAGTACGGTCATATTGCCAAGGACTACTGGAAGAAACAGGGCAATCAAAGAGGCAAACAACATGGAAATTATGCATCATGCAGTCAAGCAGAAGATGCATCTAGGGATAGATTGTTTGCCATGATATATGTGAAAGACAGGGCTGCTGAGAAGTCTAATGAGAATGCAGTTTGGTACATTGATTCAGGTCCATAAAATCATATGACACCTCATGGTGACTGGTTTACAGATATGGTGCCTAAGAAGAATGGCTATGTATGCACAGGGGATGACACGCAGCATAGCATAGAACATAAAGGCAAAGCACCTTTGGTAATCCATGATGGCAAGAAGAAGAACTTACATGATGTATTGCATATCCCATCAATTACTAAAAATCTATTGTCTGTGGGTCAGATGACTAAGCAAAATTTGCAGGTCCGATTTAATAAGCATGGATGCTTCATTGAGGAGTTTGGTAATGGCTGCAAATTGATTGCTCATGGTCATAGGAATGGCAGGATGTTTACTCTTGATGCCACTTTGCCACAATTGAAATTAGCAATGTTTTCCCATGGCTCTAGCACAGTTAGAGACTTGGAAATATGGCATAAGAGAGTGGGACATGTTAATCTTCAGTGGCTGCAAATGATGCAGAAGAAATAGCTTGTGATAGGCTTATCCAAGTTTCAATATACAGATATTGGTCATGTTTGCGATGCTTGCCAGTTTGGTAAACAGTCGAGGTTGCCATTTGTTAGGCATGTAAGAAATAGTACATGACCATTGTAGTTAGTTCACTCTGATGTGTGGGGGCCAGCCTATAATGCATCCATGGGAGGCTCTAGGTACTATGTGGCAATCGTTGTGATTGTTACATCTCTTGTTTGAGATCTGACAGCGGTGGGGAGTATGTGTCAAATGAGTTTGAAAGTTTTTTGGCTGAAAATGGCATATGTAGGCAACTTACCTGCACCTACACTCCTCAGCAGAATGGGATAGCTGAACGGAAGAATAGGGTATTGATGGAAGTTGCTTGGGCAATTATGAATGAAAAGAGTATGCTGCTCTATTATTGGGATGAGACTGTTATGACAGCCATGTATATCTTGAACAAGACTCCCACTGTAGGTATTCATGAGATGACACCATTTGAGAAACTGTATGGCTATAAGCCTGATGTCAGTCACATGAAGTATTTAGCTGTCTTGCTTATGTGCACATACCTGATGAGAAAATGAAAAAGCTAGATCCGAAAGCACATAAGTGTGTCTTTATTGGATATTCGCAGGAGAAGAAGGCATACAAATGCTATGATCCCTCTACTTGGGATACATTAGTGAGCAGAGATGCCATCTTTGATGAAATGGCCTCTTGGTATGCATCACCGGTTGCAGTGCCATTAGATATACCTTCTACACATGTATCTATAGTTGATTTGTAGTAGAGTATTGCTTTGACAGGTTCTAGCAGTCCGACAGTATCTCCATGGAGCAAGATTACAGAGCTCTGGCTTACCGTCCCCACTGACACCAATATGTCAGTGAGGAGGAGATATGACGTGATGGACAACAAAGGGAAAGAAAAAGCTTCTAATGATATATCTAGTGTGATGACACTTGGCACTTCAGGTTATGACTCAACTGACAGTCTAGACAGTGAGCTTGGTGTTCCGACAGTGTATACGCTTGGCATAGCAAGTACATTCCACCTCATGAGAGAAGGGAATTGAGAAGTGCGCCATAGCTTAGACAACCACAAAGAGTTAGGTACCCTATGGATAGGCTAACTTACAATGGTTTTTCTACGAAGCATTTTTCTTATATGACAAAGGTGGCAGAGGTCAAAGAGCCTGCTACATTTGCTAAAGCAGTGATGGATAAAAATTGGTGCACAGCTATGGATGAGGAGATAGATGCTTTGGCTGAAAATAGTACTTGGGATCTTATGCCATTGCCAAAAGGAAAGAATACCACTGGCTGCAAATGGGTCTACAAGATAAATACAAGTTGGATGGTAATGTAGAGAGGTACAAAGCTAGGCTGGTAGCAAAGGGATATGCCTAGCAGTATGGGTTAGATTATGAGGAAACATTTAACCCTGTTGCCAAGATGGCAACCATAAGAACATTGATCGCATTGGTTGTTGCTAAAGGCTGGAAACCATAAGAACATTGATCACATTAGCTGTTGCTAAAGGCAGGAAATTGCAACAGATGGACATGAAGAATGATTTCCTCAATGGTGACTTGGAAGAGGATGTTTATATGGATCATCCCGAAGGATATGTACACCCTGATTTTCAGCATTATGTATGTAAGCTGAAAAAAGTGTTGTATGGGCTGAAGCATGCTCTGAGAGCCTGGCACGCAAGGATCAGTAATTACTTGCAGAGTTTGGGATTTACTGTTGGCAAGGCTGATCACAGTCTGTTTATGAAAAAGACAAACAAAGGCTTTGGTAATGCTGGTCATCTATGTTAATGACTTGATAATCACAAGTGATGATGACTTGGGGATACTTCATGTTATGCAGATGCTGAAATCTGAATTTGACATGAAAGACCTAGGTTAACTGAAGTATTACTTGGGTATTGAGGTGATCAAAGCTGAAAATGATTTGTGGCTGATGTAGAAACACTATGCCATGGAAATGCTAACGAAATATGGCATGTCTGAATGCAAACCACTATATACATCTCTTGATCAGAATGTCAAGTTGGACATTAGCACTGGAGCTGAAATTGATGATGTGACTACGTACAGGCAGATGGTTGGTAGTCTGATATACTTAACTATCACTAGGTCGGACTTGAGTTATGCAGTTGGACATTAGCACTGGAGCTGAAATTGATGATGTGACTATGTACAGGCAGATGGTTGGTAGTCTGATATACTTAACTATCACTAGGTCGAACTTGAGTTATGCAGTTGGGCTCATAGGTCAGACTTGATCAGAATGTCAAGTTGGACATTACCATTGGAGCTGAAATTGATGATATGACTATGTACAGGCAGATGGTTGGTAGTCTGATATACTTAACTATCACTAGGTCGGACTTGAGTTATGCAGTTGGGCTCATAAGTCAGTTCATGTAGAAGCCCAGAAAGCCACATTTGGATGCTGTTAAGCGGATTAAGAGATGTGTTAAGTCCACTATAGATTATGGGCTCTTCTATGTGAAAGATAAGCCCTTGACACTAGTTGGATACATAGATGCAGATTGGGCAAGATGCTAACATGATTGCAGATCTACGAGTGGTTATGCTTTTGGCTTTGGAAGTGGAATGATCAACTAGAGCAGCAAGAAGCAACCTACGGTTGCATTGTCTAGTACTGAGGCTGAGTACAGGGGTGCTGCATTGGCAATATGTGAGATTGCATGGCTACTCAATCTTATGACTGATTTGGACATACATGTGGATGCTCCAGTGACCTTGTTATGCGACAATCTCAGTAGTGTACTCCTAGCAATGAATCCAGTATACCATGCTAGGACTAAACACATTGAGGTGCACTACCACTTTATCATCAGAGAGATGGTTCTTGCACGGAGAGTAGATCGCATGCATGTGAAAACTGATGAATAGGTTGCATATATCTTTATCAATTCTTTGGGTAAAGATAAGTTCGGTGTTTTTAGGTAGCTGCTTGGTATACAGATGTTGTCTTGAGCTTGAGGGGGAGTGTTAAGACTTCAAGCTCAACTCTACTATCTTTAGGTTATGTGTACCCAACACTTAGCTTGTCCATCTGTACTACATGTGGACATTAAATAAGTCGGTGACTTTAGACTTAGTTTGAACTTGGTGTGAATGGTTTTACAGACCTTAATGTGTTGCATTCACTTCAGTTAGATTAGTGATACAATGAAAAAAGAGAGAAGAGAGCATGTAGCTCCTTTCTGTTGGTTCAAATCTTTGTCTCTCTCCTTCAACAAACAAGTGGTCATATCGATCTTCAAAGCAACCAACAAAGGCCCTAGAATTGTCCACACCAATTGCACCTATTTGGGTAGCAATATCCCTGATCTGCTCCAGCTTCTTTAGCCATGACTACTACTCCAAACATTACTCATTGATACACCTTGGCACTTGCTATCAAATACTTTTGGCTTGATCTTGAGCACCACTTGGAGAGATTAAAGACATCCATTACTTCACTTCAATGCAAGAATAGAGCTTCATTCACAAATTTCATAGCAGCCTCTCATTAAGATATGGGTCAATCTCATTGCTTCCCCAATCACTTCCATACCTTCTAACCTCAATCTAGACCTTTTCTCAGATGGTTTAAGGTTCAACAAGTGGTCATCAAGCTTCAAAGCAACCAACAAAGGCCCTAGAATGCAATTGGTTTCACCTTTTTGTCAACAGTCTTATACTTTGTCTCCACAAGTGCTTCAGCCCATTGTAATCCTTCCTACTGAGCAAATAATGCTATAACATCATACATATCCAAAGAGCATACTGACAACACTCTGTTATCAACCTCATTTTCTGCATGTATAGTTGCTGAAATTTCATCCATAGTGTCAGTAATATTCAGCCCATAAAAGATGCCTGAAATGCCATCATTTTCAGCTAACAACCCCAATGCTCTCAGTTTCTTAGTAGCCCATTTCATAGATATGTGTTCAACCCTACACATAGCTTCCATAGGCTTAAATCAACATGAACTATTTGCTGTAATGGAATTTGTTCATGCGCTTGAGCCATTTAGTCCAAGCAATGGAAAATTGCACATCAAAGCGTAGAAACGTGCACTCCATTTCCAAGCTCTGGGGGACTCGCTTGTAATCAAACTCAACGTTGCATGCCAGCATGGGTTTGGACGTGAATGGTGCAGAGAGAGGGGGGCAGCACACGTGCATTGCAAGAGAGAAGGAAACTCGAGGGTTATGTGAACTTCAGGAGCTTGGGGATATTGGCGCAACCAGAGTACGAGGGGGAGAAGAAGCTATCAACAGCTGGGTATGGAGGTAAGAAGAGAGAGAGAGAGAGAGAGAGAGAGAGAGAGAGAGAGAGAGAGAGAGAGAAGCTTGAGAGGGAGGAGGTGAAAAGGCTATATCGAGCTTTTTTAGAAGCAATCTGTATAGGTGGATGTGGCAGACCACGTGGAAGGATAAGAAGAAAAAGGTGGCAGAGAGATAGAGGGTGACGTGAAACTGCATGAGGGAGAGACTCACGTGGAGCAATAGTAGGTGTTTGTGGTCATAAACCTCCGGTCTTGGCACAGGTGAGCCTGCTACTGAGCTGTAATGGCAAGTCAGTGGTCTTTGAAAGGTGAGAAAGATCGAAGCTTGCTTGGAAGAGCTATAGCCGAATAGCAAGAGCAAGAAAGAGAGACATAAAATGGAAATTCCAACTATCACAATGTGTGATCGGGCCTTTCTTTATTCAAACTGTCACTAAAAGAATAAAAAATAAAGTGACATGACGCATGCTTGCCACTTGCAATGTGTAATGGCGGGTACTATTAGTGTAGTAATACACGGGTGGCTAGGTGGAGGCGCCTTTTCCCCCAACAGTCCCCACCCTTGCTAGCTGCCCCGCCCCTTTGGTCCCCAGCTCTCAGTACACACATGAGCACATGAGGCCTATCCTACGTGGCCGGCCCACTTGTCCACCACCCATGCTGACTCACCCACAACCTCATCCCCTAGCAAAAGGGGTCACACGACGTCCCACTGCCACTCACATGGAAGAATGAGAAGCACAATAATTATGACTTACATAAACTTTTTCTTGGGAGAAGTTCAAATATATTATGACTCAAATTTTATTTGTGTAAACAATAGCTCTACCATATTTTTCATTGGGAGTAGTCATGTTTATTTTTCAATTGAGAGAGAGAGAGAGAGAGAGAGAGAGAGAGAGAGAGAGAGAGAGAATTCAAGTACATGAGACAAGAAGACAAAGAGAGAAGTGAGAGGGAGAGAAAGAGAGAGAGATGAGAAGAATTAAGTATTGAGCATGGGCCTATGAGGGTTGTGGCTATTGATAAGTTATGACACATTATATGGACAAAAATATAGTGTACACCCCAAGGAACCCTCTTGTATGGAAGGTAGAAGCAAATGCAAACATCATGCATGAGGAGATATACTACTTAATGAATGCATAGTTTAGATTGGAAACAAATCACAAGGTAAGTGGGCCATGTGTCCTAGTGGCAACATGTGCCACCATGTGTATGCCTCCAACCATTGGTCCATCAATTCCTCCAACCCTAGTATCATCAAGGTCTATAAAGTGTAGGCACAAGGTTTCACAAGAGACATTGAAAAGAGTCACAAGTGCAAAAAGTATGCTTTTAAGCCTTGAAATAAAGTTACCATTCAAGATATGCAACATACGGTTTTTCATATAGTTGAAAATAGTGGTGATCTATATGAGATGCATATTAAACTTGAACACCCTTCGTGTACATATGTTGATTTTCAAAAAGAGAGTGCATTGGGAAGCCTTACATGGTATGAGGATTGTGGGCTTGTATGAAAAGGAAGATATGCTCATGTACCAACCCAAGCTTTCTAGTGGGGATGTGCCATTCTTCATCAACCTAGACTGCATGCATCCTAGGCTTACATTTCAAAACCCTTTTTCTTGGTCCTAGGCTTAGCTCACCACTAGTTGATTTTAATATTTCACTTTTACAATCTACTACTAATTTTTGTATTTTCAAACTATAATTATATAGATTATCCTATGGTATAAGTTCTCTTACATAACTACTCTTATATAATCTTGTATTTACAAATTGCAACATTGTGGGATGTGTCAACCATTCTTTGTCAACTTAGATTATTTTACGTCCTAGGCCCGCATTTCACAATTGTTTATATTGGTCTTTGTCTTAGTTCACCACTTAGTTGATGTCCATGTTTAGATTTTGTGATGCCTTGCTTCGTGTTTTTGTATTCTTAAACTACAATTATATAGACCAACTTATGGTATGGTATAAGTTCTCTTACCTAAGTTCTATAGTCATCTATTTACATGTCATAATATTGTATATTAATGTTTAATAAACCATGATGTCCTGGGCATGCGCTTTGGTATTAAGAATATCTACACTCATCACGTCAAATCTCATTCCACATTTAAGGTCAATTATAAAAGCAATTAGCAACAAATAACATACCTCTCTTAATCTCTAAAGCATACAACACATTTCGAAGCTTTTAGCTTTATCATTTGCAGTAACTAAGAAAATGATACACTTGCTCTTAGTTGGCATGTTACATTGTTACCATCCTTTACAATGATGGGGGATTCTTGTAGAAGCAACATAGAATTATATAGACCTATCTTGTTAAAAACACGTCACTATTCAATACTAATAAGTCAATGAATAATGCTTCTTGAGCCAAGGAGTACACTTCCTCAATGATATCCATGAACAACTCCAATCATATTGAGTATTTCTTTCCCTTTACTTTTTAGGTAGCATTCTTTTTATCTACCTTCAAGACATCACATTTGGCAATTGCATATTCCTTTTTCTTACAATAGAAACACTCTCCTTGAAAATTCATCATAACACCTTGTTGAGATTTAGGCAATCACACCTAGTATAGGCTCTTTGAGGAGCAATCTGGGTAAAGGATATGCAAGCTATCCAGAATCCCATTTGCACAAAGCAAGAAAATACCACCTATCCTCAAGCTATAAATCATTGTACTTGCCTCTCATTTTAAATGCAATATGAGGGTACTTTTGTCCTTTCAACCAAGTGTCTGAGTCATTATCCAACCACACAAGATTGTGTTTATGAGTCCAAGTCTCAATCTTGGAATCTACTTCACTTGTGTGACATTTGATCTTCAACTCTATGTCTTCAAGCCACCATAGCCATGCTCAGATCCATGCAATCCAACATGGTATCAGAGCTATGGTGAGCATGGCTTAGCTTCTCTCCATCTCTGCTCAGCTCAGTTTAAGTGTTGGACCCCATCCCCAACTTCATTTGCATTTCTACCTTCAACGAAGCTTCCATGGCAGCCATAGCTAGCAGCACCCTATCAGCTTGAAGCTTTCATATCTCTCTCCACATGCCAAACCTCTCTGAACTTTCTTCTGGAGAACTGTTTCTCTGCTTCCAGAGCTCCTCCCTTGCGCCTCAGTCATTGACATTGGGCAACTATAGCTTTAGCATTGCCTCTTTTTAGAGTCACTGCCATAACTGCGTTTGTGGACAACAGCACCTACTTGACTTGGAGGAGTTGGATCCCCACATACAAGCCATATCTCTCCAAGCTCTCTCTTTGGGAAACATTTTTGAACTACCTATGCTCTTGTTTGGCACGTTACAGTGGGACATTGGCCTCCTAGTTGATCAGCATTGCGTGAATTTGAAGTTGTTGCCTGATTTGCGCCTAGTTACGTCCGTACAGTTGTTCTCTCTTCATGCAATGCGATTCCCACCGAGACCATAGGGCTTTGGAAGCTCTACACCTAAGCTCTCTCCCACTTAGAGGATTTTCAAAATGGCTACCTCTTTGAGCTACAATGAGTGAAAAATCAAGCCCCTGCCCTACAACCCTAAAGGGCACCCATAGCCAGGTTTCTTCAAGCTCATAAAACACTTCAATTTCACCTACTGGAGTTATTGCCACTCTAATGTCAATTTCCAACAAACATTTAGGCATCAAAATAGCAAGGAGGGGACTCAAGTTACAAGATAAGCATCAAAGAATCATCATCAAGCTTGACATCTAGTTCTTCACAACTAGTATCTCTTGATACTAACCTAGTGCTTTTTGGCACTTATGCTTGTTAGCACACTCAAGATCAACTCTTTTGCTACTCAAATCTAAGAATTTAGTGTTGATTTGATGTTGCTCTAGCCATCCAATATGGGCAAAGACTCACCGACATGTCACTTCAAAGGAGTCGAGTTTCACACCTGGCAAACCTGCATTAAACTCATCTTGATGAAGAAGGGCCTATGGGCCCTTACCAATAGACAAGAAAAGAAGCCTCGGGATAAAACTCTTGCAATTACTTGGTAGAAGAATGATGACAAAGCACAAGCCATCATCAAATTGGAGTTGGATGACAGCTACATTCATCATGTAGATGCTTGTGACATGTCCCATGACACTTGGGATAGATTAGATACATTGTTTGGTGCACAGTCCAGGTCCTCAAAGTATGGTTTATTGATTGAATTCTTTCAATTTGATATGAAAATGTTGTATGTCAGTAACAGGAATAAAGGAAGAAATGACCATCTATTTCGTGACTTCTGCAAAAGGACTGAACACATTGAGAAGTTTTGTCATGCCAGAAAGAGGTCTCAAAAGGTCTATCTTGCAGCTATAAAAGAAGAAGAATATCATGGAGGAAAGAAAGAATAAGAAGTAATAGAAGATAACCAGGAGCAAAAGGACAAGTCTCACCAGTCCTTCTATTCCCAATTTTCTGATAGACTTTTTTGAAGCCTTGTATAACCTTGCCCTAATGCTTCTGTCATAAGCTTTGTAAACTCCTCATATAATTTGGCATTACAATCTCTGTACACTTTGTAAGGCCCCTATTACAGCCTTTGGATGTCCACCATGTGTTTGGTACCCACACTTAGCTTTTTTCTGTGGCGACAGCCTCTAGTGTTTACCATGTTTGTGATATGTCCACACTTTATAGGTGGTGACTCATTGAAGCCTCTACATGCTTTGTGCCTTTCAGGTTGTGATTGAGGAGGGGTATTGAGATTTAGGCAATCACACCTAGTATAGCCTCTTTGAGTAGCAATCTAGGTAAAGGATATGCAAGCTATCCAGAATTGCATATGCACAAAGCAGAAAAATACCAGGTATCCTCAAGCTATAAAGTAGTGTACTTGCCTCTCATTTTAAATGCAATATGATGGTACTTTTGTCCTTTCAGTCAAGTGTCTGAGTCATTATCCAACCACACAAGATTGTGTTTATGAGCCCAAGTCTCAATCTTGGAACCTAATTCAATTGTGTGACATTTTATCTTCAACTCTATGTCTTCATGAGTTCACTTTATGTCTTCAAGCCACCATAGCCATGCTCGGATCCATGCATTTCAACCAACCCTTCTTATTTTTGTCTCACCAATGCTTTTGGTAGAGGAACCATCTTTGCCTTTTGCATTGATAGAGAATGCAACATCCCTGCTACTATATTCTCTTGGCTTTAAGTGACAAATACTACTCCATTAGTAATACACTGAATTTCTCAAAATGTTCATAATTGAGGTCTCACTCGAGTGTTAAAAGTTGTTACCAATTTATCTTTAGTGGGCAAATTTGAGCACACCATTGGGCCAGCTCCTCGCTAGTCTTTTGTATCCCAATGCCAACCATCAAGTCACACAAATTCTTGATTCCACTGATGAATACTTTTGTTGTCTTTACTTAAATAAACTTCCCCAATGCTAGTTGGGTCTTAGAGATTTGGATCATCATTTGGTTTTGCCTTTCGTGTAGATGCTTCAAAATGCCCCAAGCCTCTAATATCTTGGTTGTAGGCTAAATCAAGGTCAAAATACTACCATAAGTACTTGTAACAAAGGTGCACAGAGCATGTGTATTGCTTTGTTTCCAAGCTCATAAAAGATCAGCATTTGGAGAAACCATCACACTCGAAATTGATGGATCAAGGATACATTGTGGTTCAAGGTATCCCTAATAGTGTCTCCAAAAGCTCATAAGAATCAAGGATAGTTATATATTTACAATATAGTTTGTATCATCTAATTTGTCTTTGGCAAAGATTGATGAGCAAGTATTTATTGTTTGAATCAGTGACACAATAGCATCACTTCTTGTTGCCCTAGGACCGCTTCTAAATATACATATCACTGTTTTTTTGCTATTGAAGCCCTTGCCTCTCTTGTTTTCTTCATCCTAAAAAACCCTTGAGCTTTGATACCTCGTAAACTTAGATAATAATGGACAAAATCCAAGCAAAGAATCAAGAGAACACATCAAAAGTAAGAGGAAGTAATATTTTTTAATTTGCAAAAAAAGTGACATAATAATGGTTCTATCCATTCGTTGGCTTCCACACTACACAATAAAGCTTGAATGGCAATTTAGACCAATTCTAGATGAAAAGATTAAAGGCCTACTCAACGAACTCTAATTAGTTAAAAAAATGATCACGATTCCGAGAGGGTCCCCTTCATAAAACATGTGACGATAGTCGACACGACCACATATCATAATTCACTTGCTGGCTATTTAATGTTCTAGAAAATTTTACATTTATCATGTCGAGGGTGTTGTACTAAAGCCCTTGCCAAAGGGGTCACTAGCTCCCTAGAAACCCAAAATAGTGGTCCTTGATAACTTCTACAGCTTGCAAGTCATGTAGTATGCATTGAGTTGCTACTATAAGTTTTTGCTTTGGCTAATTTGTATATATAAATTATGGGTAAGCCACCTTGTAATATCTCCGCACAATAAAAGTTAGTTGGTTAGTTCGAAAGTTAGTTAGTCAATTAATAAGTTAGTAAGATTACTAACTAAAGACTAACTAAGGTAAAACCTAACTAACATTAATTATTGATAATTTTTATTTAATTTAAAATATTTTATTTAGAAAAATCAAGAGTCGTAAATTCGATATTTTTCTCGGATTGGCAAGGACCGTAGCCACCCTTCACGTAAATTACAACGTGAACGAGACTTATGAGTTATATTAATCACTAGGTTAATGTGTATAGTTTGGATGGTCCAAAAACATTAGATTTTGGGCAAAGCTAGTATATTTTAGATATTTTGGAGATTTTATAAAAAGAAAAAAATAAAGAGAGGATTTGCAAAATCGTGCGCGCCGCAATCGCAGTACACAAGCAGTGGACAGCACTTTGAACAGAGAAAAGAAGAAGGAATGAACTAAGAGCTTTCTAACCAAGTGTCTTGGAGTTTTACCCCCCTTTCGGAGCCAATGAAACCATCAGATTTATGATATGAGCATCAGATCACTGATCTTTCCAAGATTCCCCTCCACAAAGAGCTCCACTTCTCAACCACAAGCCCTCTTCTCTAATTCACTATAAATATGAGGCATGGGAGAGGCATATAGAAGCAGGAGACCCTGAAAGGCTGCAAGAGAGAGGGAGAGAGAGAGTATACCCCTCCAAGAGATTGTGAGTGAGAGCTTGAGAGAGAGAGAGAGAGAGAAGAGTCACCCCGAGAGGCTGTGAGAGAGAGGTAGAGAGAAGGATACTCCTCCAAGAGATTGTGAGGAAAAGCTTGAAAGAGAGCTTGAGAGAGAGAGAGAGAGAGAAGAGTCACCTCGAGAGGCTGCAAGGAAGAGAATTAGCTCAATTCCCTCTATCTCGATCCTCGACTTAACCATCTTCTCTTACGCTCTCCCATCTTGAATCTATTCTACCTTCTTAATCTCTTGAGTCTATCTGCGGACGATGGCCTCCAAGCGAAGAATGTCACGTGCGGATGACAATCCCACAACTAGCAACAAGGCTTCGGGCAAAGGCATCACTCTCAATTCAACTGCGGTTCCGATCGTAAGTAATGTATTTTCAAATTGATAGATGCTTGCTTTGATTCTCTTATGAGATACGTTAGGTCCCATACTACGATGCATGAGTATAGGTCATGGGAAAGGATAAATTTCATCTCACCTACTCGAAAGATGGAGTTTGTGAAGTGCATATATCAAGGGAAGATAATTGCACCTAGTTACATATGACTTATTTTCTAGTAGAGCAATTACAAGGAAGAATTAGTCAAGCGTTATGAATGGCATAGTCGTCAAAAGAACAACATTAAAAGATTATGCATACAAATGCTAGATTAAGGTATAGTCGGGTTACAAATAGCATGATTACTAAAAGAATATGACATTGAGAATCATGAATAGAAAGTACTAGTTTAAAGTTTAGATACTTCAAAAGTACTTGGCTTAAGAGCCCAAAATATTAAGAAAAACTAGATTCTAGCTCAATGCAAGGCCTGTTGGAGTCTAATTACTTGAGATCATCTCGCACTTATCTTATCAAGTATTTACACGTTATGCCTATAACATGTTTGATATATGAGGATAATTTTCTAGTTACCTCACGACTTGCCTAAAGCTAGTATAAGAAATTAATCATAAGGGTTAAAACTAAGATGTCTTGAGTTTCGTTCGATAACGATGACTTTTGCCAATCCAAATCCAAGGTTGGGTTATCAATCAAGGTAAGTGACCTATAGAACTTACATCATGAATAGTGTTTGAACCCTTAACATATGCCCTAGCCGAAGGAAGGAAGTGTTAATAAACATTTTTTGCATAGTATTGCTCTTAGATCCCAAGGGGGAGAGCAAATATACGATGAAAATGTTATATCGTCTATTTTTGCATTGGTTGGAAAGAATGCAATTGGTTTTGTTGATTGATCGAACAACATCCTAAATGCTTTTATATTCAACTGGTTGTTAGTTGTTGTTTGGATGATTATTCCAAGTGCTTGTGATTTATGATAGATGCATGGCAAGGGTCTATGATGACAAGTCGCCATGGGAATAAAGGAATGTTTTCTTGGAAAAATGATATTAGGCTGAATGCCTTGTTTGTGCTTGATTCTTAAAGGATTTAATTAAGGAGGGATATATTATACGGGTGGATCACCTCCATGGTCGCATCGCGTATTAACCGGAGAGGGCACTGCTCGATTCATGGGCCGAAGGTCGAGTGGTGAAAAGGCCAACCACGGGAATGATGTTTTGCTCCTAGACAGCTTGCGGGTCAATTGGAGCTCTGGACACCCCTTGCTAGGTCTAGAATGGAGTTGAATACCTCCGTGGCCCCCAACATCTGGGCATGTTGGGAGATCCTATTCTAGATAAAGGATTGAGTTTTTGGTGCCACGCGAATTGGAACAGTTACTTCTGCAGGGCAGAAGGGATACTTCCGTTGGACAGAAGCGAAACATAATTTCTCATGTATGGGCGGGAGACAAAGATTAACTTAAAGATAAGTTAAGGAACTTGTTTGATCTTGTTTGTCAGCAGATTGCTTTGCTCTGTGGGTCCGTCCTATGGCAGGGTGGTCCCAGAGAACTGGGAGGCTTCTCATAAGTTTTTATCGCCATTCGACCTTTAGGTATTGATAGGTTAGAACCCGATTCATGCCGTTTTAGGGGACCGGAATGGGACTATGCCCTATGGGCAGAGAGATTGAGCAGCGCATCCCTCTCGTTTCCCATTCTCTTTGAACCAAGTGCGGCATGGGTCTGCTTCGGATTGGGTATCTCTACGTAAAGTAGGATGTCCAAGATCCGACGTTAGAATGCTAACAGGAGACCTTGACAACTAGGAACCCGAATTTCAGGTCGATCCTAGTGGGTTCGGTCGTGAACGTTCCGTTGCGAGGCGGATTCGAGAGACCCTAGGCGACAAAACTCGGAACATTCCCTGGGAGTGCTGGGCAGCAACGCTTAGATTTGTTTCTTGATAGACCGCTAAAAGAGTGCCTGGAAAGCCGATGGGCGGGCACCTCACACACCTATTGAAGAGGGATTCATTAGATGGTTTGAAAAACATTTCAATCCAAAGCCCATTTCATGCAATTCAAATTTGTGGGCAAAGTCTTTGTTTATTACTTGTGAAATCTTTAAGTAAAAGAGGCCAAAACTTTGCCAATACTGTTGGTTTTGAGGCAACCTTGTATATGTGCTTCCATGCTCATCAAGCTTTTTTTCCAATAGTCGTTTTATAACATGAATATCTCGTCCTAGTATGTTTCCCAAACTTGATGATATGATTGGATGGAGAGGTGGCTAGGTTGGTAGAGACCCTTGATAAGACGCTTAATATACCATTAGTGGCATCAATAATGAAAGCTAAGAAAAAGGCATGTATATTGTGGGACAATAGAAATGAAATACGCAAGGTGCTCAAGCTTTTCAATGCCAATGGCATTGAAGTGGCTCAAGTCAAATTCTCTCTCCCAAGAGTCTTGTTTCCTTTGAAAAGGTAGGCATTTTATCTACCATTATCCCCAAATAATGCTTGCAAAACCAAACATTGAAGGTAAGATTTTTTTTGAACTCTTAAAGCTCAATGCAAAAGTAAGTTGAAAGTGCAGAAATGGGCAAACCCATATCAAAGGAAAATGGAATGTTAAGCTCTCGATTTTAAAAATGGCAACAATGCCATGTGGAAACCATAACTATTATGCTCATGTTGAAGGTGATTTTGATTCAAAATTTGGCAAGAAGGTTAGGGCATGGTGCTCTCTACACTATCCTCATTTGTAATCATTTATTACCCAAACTCACTTTCATCTCATGAAATGTTAAAGAAATTTACTCTCACAAGTTAAAGGAGATTTATCATGCAATAATTAAGAAAAGGAAATGAACATTGTGGTTCTACAACAAATGAAGACCTCCATCTGATGTCATGAAGATATTTCTTATTTCTTGATGTGTATTAAAAAGGAAAAGAGATACTATGACGCTTGTCAAAGGCCACATTGAGCCATGACTTTTATGGAAAGCGGGAGATGGAAAAGCCTCACTGCAGCAAAAATCTATATGGTCATCACATCTCTCTACGCTAATTATTCCACAAAGGGAGGAATATAACGAGGATGAGTGAATTATGAAACAAAGATTCAAATGGTTGATAAGCAAGGTCTTGACTAAGATTTTCAAATGGTCATCACTTCCTCTTTCCTTAACAAGAAGAAGGGTCCTAAGACAATGGCAATGATTCTTAACTTCTGCAAACTGTATTGGCAAGCTTTGGAGAAGTACATTAGGGATTTTTGTAGGGATTTGAAGACAAATGGCAACACCATATATAGTTCTAGGAACCTATTAACTTCGGCCAAGAAAGATGAAGGTTAATGAACAGAAAAAATAACACACAAGGCCATGATTCTTTCTTTCAACTTGCTTAAGAGGTTTGATTCAAAGCCAATCGTATCCGCTTTTGAAGGGTTTTATGACTAATTTCAGAGTCTAAAGCAACACACATGTTAATCACATCTTGGAAATGTAGTCTTGACAATGTTGACTCAATTCGGTTGCAAGATTATGTACGGATTGCCCCTCATACTCTCAAGAGCTAGTCTAGCGAGGGTCTCTATAGTTTTACATAGCAAAGGTTTAAGAAATTGGGCGATGTAAGATGAACATACTCATGATGGATGGGATCTCATGATAGTCTTATGGAGGACCCTTACAAGTTCGTTCCCAACCAAGGATGAAGTTAGCAAGGACTCGTATGTGTCCCCACTGTGCCATTTATGGAAAAAAGAAAGGAGGAAAGCATCATTGACCTATGGAATGTGGCCAAGCTTGGAAGGGCCTCAAAAAATGAATGAAGGGAAGGCTAAATGAGAAGCTAAATATGTGGACAACCCTCTTTGGCGACATGCAAGATTGATCTCGATCAAAAGCCTTGAAACTTTTGGAATGTCGAAAGGCAAGTTGCCATCAGTTTCATCTGGAAATGTAGACATCTTTTGGTTTGAAGAAATATCCCCCCCCCCCCGCCCCCGTGGTAGCCTTGGCCACTGTATTGAAGAAAACTTGTTTGTTGTTACAACAAGGTCTGAGAAAGAAGGCCCACAAGCGTTCTTCCAAAGTTACGTTTTGTTTTCTGTTCTAGAATAAGAATTGAAAGTACTATGGGATCTCCGCGATACATCCATTCTGTGTGATGTCGTAAATATTCACCCTCGCTATGTTTTTCGCATTTCAAAAAAGGTTAGTGATTCGGTCTTATCATTCTTGATTACGGCAGTTAACAGACAGATATATCCTGTTCTTGCAAATTGGGAGCTAGCCTTCGGGGCGAGGCACAAAGGGTAGAGCAGGAGCAGCAATGCTTCTAGAGCTCTATTCAACATGTAGCTGTTGCATCGCTACTTACATGTCTCTAGCAAAAAGGAACAATGCTTCTAGCCGGTAACGCCAAATCAAATCCGCCGAACGGAGCTTCCGATGCTTGCACATGCTTTTGAAGCCCCCTTTCTCTGTCCTCTCTCTTCTCTCTGTCAGACAGCTGCTAAGTCCGGGATATTGGAACATATACGGCATGCGTGTGGCCTTGAATAAAACATATGGCATTTGTGTGGCCGGCCTACATTGTCGGGATTTCTGACCATCTGCCAGCTACAGTTTTGCATAGTATATATCTCTTTATCTCGTGGGAATTGATCGTTGGAACCTCAGGAATTTGTCATCGGGAACCTCTACATGGCTTCCTCAGTTCCTGTGACGTGAGTTGAAGAACGATCATGGACCGGCTGACATGTGGAGTAATGCAAATGCCTAGAAAAACAACTGAAGTTTCCACGCTCTTAGCTTGCAGTTCAACTGATGCAAATACCTACAGAAAAACAGATGGAAATGACTGCTGCAAGCCCATTTGACCCCTGATCATCCTTTGATCAGGTCTACATAGCAGCAGTGTTCCTTCGTTAGGGGAAATTTCAATTTTCATAAATATGTATATACAACCAGCACACTACAGGGCAATCATCCTGTGGATAGCCTTATTGATGGCTCTAAGAGGCAATAGTTCTCAACCCGATGAGGTTAAGAATATGATAGCAGGTAAAAGGAGCTGGATTCTTCCTGGAGCCGGTATTAAGGATTGGAAACATGGAAGTCCCCTCTGTTCACACGTAAGTATGAATGCTTTAGGAACTCCTTACACTAAAAGCGATTCAGCTCCAGCTTTCAATCGGAGTGTTGGACTTTACAATGTTCGATTCAAACCAGTTACAGAATGGAATGCTTTGTGGGTGTATAACTCCACCACATACGCCCTTCAAGTCCTTTGGCCAGATGCAACAACTTACTGTTTAGACAACATGAATCAAACATCATACAATCCCAATGTACCCTTCCCTTTCAAAATCCTGCCATGCACGGGAGGATTGACTCAGCAATGGTTGCTTGAGCCTGTCCATTACCAGACTAGTGAGGCTTCTGTCTGCCGGATCAAGAGTCCAATGGTGGCACCAAATGGGCAGCCCCTTTACATTCGAGGTCAAAAGTTCCAGACTCCATATCCTTGGCTTGTATTAGGGCTCTACCTTGATTCAGTGGATGATGGAAGCGCTATTTCAGAATTCACATTCATCCCTATCCCACCCAACAATCAGTCATTGGCCTCTGTGGCTGTTACTGCACCTAGCCCTGGAGATGGTTCTAACAATTTGATTGCCAATGGTGGCTTTGAAAGTTATGGCCTACAAGGACCTAATGATTTCAAAACGCTTGAAGTCACTGTGAAGAAAGAAAGTCCATACATCTGCTCTTGGACAGTAGTTGAAGGAGCTGTGAAGATAGTGCAAACCTCCCCTTGGTCCTGGCGTGCAATAGAGGGTTTGAACAGTCTCTTATTGGGTGCCCACACTGCAGGGCCCATAGTGAAAATTACACAATTTGTCAAAACCATTCCAAGCATGAAATACTTTCTGACATTTTATGTCTATGGAGGTACCCTATGCTATAAACATCAAGCACACATAACTAAAACAGTTACAGTAGAGATCTCACCCTCTACCAATAGCTCTGCACTTGAGCGCCACATAGAACATATTCATGTTACAAGAGAGAATCAACCTGTACAATGGACTATGAAGTCCCTGTCTTTTACAGCTTTAAGCAATGCAACCAATATAACTTTCATCAGCACCATGAACAGGCCTAGCTGTGCTGCTGCCATTGACAATGTAGTGTTATCCCTAGTCCACGACACAGTTGACAATATGTTTTTGAAAAAACTACTGATTGCCACTTCCCTTACATCAGTATTATCAGTGCTGGGTTTGATCTTTCTTGTAAAAGATAGAATATGTACTGCACAGACCTTGTATCGGTACAGATATGGAACCAAAATTACTGATGGATTTGTCAGCTCAGCCATCAATTCATCATCAGAACTAGGACCAGTTAGTACTTTCTCCCTGAAACAGTTGAAGGTGGCCACAGACAATTTTCAAACCAAAGTGGGTCAAGGTGCATTTGGTATTGTGTACCGAGCAAAACTCCAGAAGGGCAACCTTGGAGCTGTAAAGAGAGCAACCAGAGGTTACTCTAATCCGCATTTGTTCAGACAGGAGCTGTCAGTGCTACTTAGGCTGCGCCATGAAAATCTTGTCAACTTAATTGGATTTTGCTGTGAAAAAGGTGTGCAAGAGTATATATTTAATCAAATTTAAGCAGAGATGCATGAGTTTCTTGATTCAATATAGCAAAGATAAAGAGTAGTTTTAGATGTTCATATTCTGTTTCCTGTGTCATATGATTCCCAGACCCTGCATTACTGCTGTTTAAGAGTCCCATTAAAACCGACTGTTTCTCTGCAGCTATGACCCGATTTATTTGTCAATGCATTGACTCCTGTTTGCGAGTCTTACAAATCCTGTGGAGTGCATAATAGATACACAAGCCTGTAAAAGAAATGAAACAATTGAACACTCTAAATGGCTTGAGAAAAGCATGGTGGTGGGACATGTTTAAGAGGAGTGTACTCACTGAAAGCGTGCTAGGCTCAATATAAGAGTCTGAGAAAAAGGAGAGTGTATGTTTACAACATTTACAAGATCATGCACTTAGTAACAAGACAATGTAAACCATAAATGAGAGAGAGAGTGTGTGTGTGTGAGTGTGAAATCACAATTAGGGCACAAAATAGGGTTGCCTTTATATAGGCTATAAGTGGGACAAGTCTCGAGAGGGTCACGTGGACGAGAGCTAAAAGTACTCACTATGAGCACCTCACTAGAGAAACCCCAAAAGCACTTTGTAGAGTAGCCACATGTTTCTATCACCCACTTTTACACAATAAATGCTGAGTAACAAATGTCACAACGCAACAAAAAAGTAACATACTCCGTTATTTTTGGAAATTTGCATGTTTAATAAGTTATCGAGTTGTCTTTTGTAATCAAAAGATATCTAAAATAGGGCAATATAGCTGGCCATTGATGCGTGGTCATAGATTATGCTATACTTGCACCCTAGGTTAGGACAAAGATAGTGTACATTTTCACCTATATGACCTGATTGGACACCTACAATCAGAACTCTAGCATATCAGGGTCAAACTTGCACATTGAATCAATGATGCCTTGAAGTGTGGGCTAGATCTGCCAAAACAGGCCATTACAATTGATAAGATGGCATGATCATGAACAGTTTGCGCAATGTGCATTTGTAGGCTGAAAGTTAGAATGCGTATATTGTTAGCAAACATTTGTGTCACGTATAGTCATATCTTGCCTATGACCCTCAATCTAAGTAAAACAAGGACATTAGGAGCTCTAACATTTTGTTTGTCTATCATTTCATGTTTTTTGACGGAGGCGGCACCCTTGCATTACAGTTTTAGACTGTTTAGGTGTGTATTCGCACTATCAGCCTGTTATTTTAGGCTGTGCATTTCAGTTTTATGCTGTCCCCACTCTCACACCACAAACTGGCTGCAATCATGCAACCATGCAGCTATCCATGTGCAGCCGGCCACTTCATGTACAGGTGACTAGCAACTAATGCAGACTGATCATATTTTTTGCACTTATTTGCAGCAGTCGGCTAGATTTTGGGTGGCAAAAAGTGGTGACAAAGGGGGAATCAAGAAGCTCCTCCACCATCTTCTTTTGAGAAGCCCATCATATGGAGTCTAAGTTCAAATGCCCATAATGAGCATGCCAAAGTAGCCTAAGCTTGTGGGAAAACCGTACTACAAGGGTGGTAAGCTTGTAGAGCCCACACTCCAATGTACTTGTCCAATGCCATAGCACCTATAGAAGCATCCTCAATAGTGACACCATCCTAGGTGAAGGACACTTGTGTGACTAGCTATGTCAAATCATGAACAAATAAGAGGTTAAAACCCAAATCTGGAACATAAAGTAGAAGCTTGATGATCTGGCAACAGGGGAATGGTCCCCTCTCTGTGAACGGATATGAAAAATTTCGAACCAATGGTAATGGAACCCCCTCTAGCACAAAGATCCTAAAGTCAATCCTATTGAGAAGTCGTATGTGACATAGATCCACTAACCATGAGGCATGGCTTCTCCGCAATGGAAGAGACCTCGCCCAAACAAGTATTTTACAGAAACCTGGCAAGAAGTTCCTTTGATAACTGACTGTTTTGACTCATAAGAACGAGCATTGTGTAGTCTCTGTATCCTTAGCACCATCCTTGGAGCTTAGCTTCAAATGGGGGTACTTTTGCCAACACTTCATCCTTTGGATGAGTAGATTTTCAACAATCTGGGCACTTCAGCTCTGTCTTATTCTCGTCCTTCCAGATTGGTTTTCCTTGAAGATAAGTAAGTCTCAAAAGTTCAAGAAGGCCTATGACTTTAGTTGCAAATTATCAAGCTAAGTCATCTATAATAAGTATGATATACTTACTTCTCTTGGGGGATTCCTATTGCATTGGTCTACACAAGTCAGTGAAGACCAACTCCAAAGGAACCTTGGCCTATCGAGGATTAGATATCATGTTGTTGCTTGCCTTTGATTTAGAATACACATGGGATTTGGCTCACCCTAACCTCTTGTCAGTACGAACCAATTTCTCACGAGGCACCTTCCAAAGGCACTCATGGTTTGAGGTGACCAAACTAAGCATGCCAAAGCTTGGTCTTATTCTAAGGAAGAAGAAGATAGGAAGAGAGAGCAGCTATGTCCTTAAGCTTGTAGACACCATGCTCCTCTCGTCCATGGCAAACCACCTTCTTTGTCTGGCCATCACGAATCCGAAAGAACTCAAGATCAAACTCCACAAAGAATCCTAGTCGACAGATCTTACTAGTGAAAAGGAAATGAGAGCCAAGATTAGGAATGTATAACACCTCCAATGTGAAGGCACCACCATGCCCATTAGGGATTATCTAAATTTCTCCTGCACCATGAATTGAGACGGAAGAGTTGTCTCCAATAAAGGCATTGCCTTGTATCATATGCAAATGATCAATGCATTCTTTGGATGGAATCATGTGGCAAGCAATCCATTCACGAGCGGTTGGTACCATCAATGTTGCATCCAATGGGGAAAGTGTCTTTTAACACCCCCAAGTAGAGAAACACCATGTTGAGATGAAAAAATCATTACAAACCAATTAGCTCTTTACAACAGCCCCAAGACATGTTTATTGCCAAACTTTCATTAAATAACCAAACTTTTCTAGAGAGACTCTTTGTCTCGTAAGCCAAACCCTAATTTGGGAGGATCCTATTCCACATCTATAACTAGGAGGCTACCCTTTCACTCAGCACCATCCTTGTTTGCAGATTATTGGTGCCCTATCTATTGCTGTCCACACCCCTTCCATGAGGATATCTCAATTCATCTTGCTACTCTATAGCAAAGCACCAGTTTCCAGCTATCCACGGTTCACATTTGCTGCTGTCCAGTGATTCAGAGCCCCATAACTGCTGCATTTTTCTGTTCAGCCGTTGCCACTCAATTGTGTTTGTATCAGCCAGCCATCCCCCTTCATCCACACTACTGTGTTTGCATTTTGAAGCTGCCACCCATCATGTTGTGCTTATTCAGGAGCTCTTTGTCACCAGTCTTCAGCTGTCTTCACTGCCCATCATCGACTTGTTCAGCCCTGCATTCTTAGGACAATGCAGCCTACAAAGCTGTTTTCTGCCATTTTCTACAGCTGGTCAATGCTTGGAGACTGCCTGCTGCATTTCGGGATCCATCTAGAGTACAACACACTTTCCAACTCATCTCTCTGCCCTCATTCTTCAGAGACATGGGAGTTCGAGGTTTTGTTACTTGTATTCACTCTTGCATAGTGTGTTTACTGCATTGAGCATTGTATTGTCCATTATTCATTCTACAGTGTTCAATATCTATGAGTTACTCTTCACCCCTGTGTTTTTCCATTATCACTATACTTTGTTGTACACTTGTGTTTATCTTTGGTGCTTAAGTATTTCTTTACATGGTATCACAGTTAGATACTCTTTGAAGGAACCTAGGCCTTGATCCAAAAGCTCGACATCCAATAAGAACTTTGAAGGAAAGATGGACTCAAACTCATCCTCATTGCTTCAATCTCGTAAAACAAACTTTGCCGAGAACATTGGGTCTCTCATCTTACTCTGGGAGATTCTGATGGAGGAGAAACATGTGACTAGTATGGTGCTTATTACAAACCACATAAGATTTCATGGGCCAAGTTAAACTTGTTCCTCATGCATTGAGCCCAACAACTAGAAGTTTATATTAATTATTCAATACATGTCTAATGTTTTTGTGGGAAGGGTGGAACCTCCATATGGAACTGATCATCCTATTGGAGAGACACACATGGAGTACAAACCTTCATAAAGTTTCCTCACTCCGGTATAAGGTAAATATGTTTTTGCTTTTTATGTTCCTACTTTCATGCAAGATGTTTGTAATATTCAAAATGAAGGGAATCTTCAATCTATTCACACAAGTGGAAATCTTGAAGCGTCCAAATACTTGTATATAAACACAAGAAGAGTTGCACATTGCATATGTAAAAAAATCAAGTAATGCTCTTTCAAATTTTGTTCCTCATAGTCAATTTGAAGTTGATGCATCATCATCTACTTTTCAATTTTGACAAATCATTCATCTCCATTCACATCTATCCACTCCACATCGTTGTTACCAATCCCACCCATCCCACCATTCTCTTCCATTGCATTCACCTTTACATTTACTGAAGGGAGTAAGCCCTAAAGTGGAAGCACGAAGCGGAAGCAAGAGCTATGATGGAAGGAGCAAGAGCAAGAGAAAGATACACACAAGATGTGGGAACTCCAACATTCACCTTTACATTTACTGAAGGAAGTGAGCTCTAAAGTGGAAGCACGAAGCAAAAGCAAGAGCTATGGTGGATTTAGTGAAGAAAGTGAGCCCTAAAGTGGAAGCATAAAGCGGAAGCAAGAGCTATGGTGGAAGGAGCAAGAGCAAGAGAGAGATACACACAAGATGTGGAAACTCCAACATTCACCTTTACATTTACTGAAGGGAGTGAGCCCTAAAGTGGAAGCACGAAGCGAAAGCAAGAGCTATGGTGGAAGGAGCAAGAGCAAGAGAGAGATACACACAAGATGTGGAAACTCCAACAATCACAAGTAAGAGCTATGGTGGAAGGAGTAAGAGCAAGAGAGAGAGAGACAAGATGTGAGAACTCCAACAATCACAATGTGTAACCGGCCTTCCCTTTATTCAAATGTCATTGAAAGAATAAAGAATAAAGTGACAGTGATGGACACCCGCCACTTGGTAGGGTATAAGTGTGCGGGTAACTAATACACGATGCGGATACTGTCAATGTAACTAATACACATGCAGCTAGACACAAGTGCCTTCACCCCCAACCACCTCCCACTTAAAGGTGAATGTGTCCCTAATGAGGAGCAAGAAAAAAAAGTGACAAAGTACAAGTGTACACGGAGTACAATAGGATAAGGAAATACGTCATCTCATCCAATGCCCATCAAATTCCTAAGGAAGGCAAAACGCTCTGGTGAGAGACTTTTCATGAGCAAATCTATAAGATTTTGGTCAGTTGAGATCTTGATAAGCTCAATGGACTTGTCATGAACGACCTCTCTAATAAAGTAGCAACGTACCTCAATGTGCTTCGTCTTCACATGCAAGACGAGATTCTTAGCTAACTGAATAGCACTCACAGAATCAGAATAGTGTAGGGACCACATCACTAATGCTAAGGTTTGCCACCAAACAGCCTAACCACAAATCCTTCTTGCAAGCCTCAGTGGTTGCAACATACTCTGCCTCTGTAGTAGATAGAGCCGTACATTTCTACACCCTGGACATCCAAGAAACAGCACCTCCAGCAAAGGTGAAGACATAGCCAAAGGTGCACTTCCTATTGTTTGCATGTCCTACATAATTAGAGTCAGTGTACCCCACGGCTCCTGTATCCCGGCCACCATAACAGATACATATAACTGTTGTGCCCTTCAAGTACCTCGTAATACCCTTGACGACTGCCAGGTGTAGCCATATAGAATGCCACAACTCCCACTGCAAATGCTATGTCAAGACGAGTGGCTATCATGGCATAAAACCAAGATCATAGACTACCATCATGAGTCTTCTTCGTATATAAACACATATCCATATCACTACAGAAATATCCTTGTGAATGCATAAAAGTATCAAACTCGTCGTACCATTCCCTAGGTGCTTGGTGGTGGTCCCTCCGAGATTCTCTAAAGCCCTTAGATTGCTCCATATAGATCTCATCATGCAATCCGCATAAAGCAATGTCATCTTAACATCCATCTGATAAAGATCCAAGCCAAGCTGAGCAACCAAAGTGTGTACCAAGCGTAGTGTAGTCATCTTTATAACAAAGGAAAAAACTTCATCAAAGTCCACACCATGCTCCTGCTTGAAACCCTTAGCAACCAATCTGGCCTTGTACGCTAGCCTGGGGCACCCATGGGTACTTTTTAACTTGTACACCCACTTACATGGCGAAGCACACTTTCCATTAGGCAAAGAAACCAAATCCCACGTATGATTTTTTTACAGAGCCCAAGGGACTTTGAGGAGTAAAGAGTATGCAGAGAGACAAGGGTTTCAATAGCAAAGAGGATAAATGTCATGTGCTACATCAAGTAGAGGTGTTGGCGTATCAAGTGATAATACTGCTGTACCGGCAATTCAAACATTGAGGATTCATTAATCAACCTTCAGAATGTTACAAACTATACTTTGTGGAAGTTTAAAATCACAACTATTATTGATTCTTATGAGCTTTTGGAGATAGTACTAGGGACTAACCTAAAACCACAACTCACCCCTAACCAATCAAATTTGAGTGTTATGATTTCTCGAAATACAGACCTTTTATGAGCTTGAAAATGAAGAAATACAGATGCATTGTATATCTTAGTTATGAGTTGTTTTGACCTTGATTCAGCATACAACCAAGGTATCAAAGGCTTGGAACATACTCAGGAGTTAGTACGAAACACGAAATTAAACAAGGATTCAAAACTCGGAGAATCAACAAGCAATAGAGAAGTTTGCTGAAAGAGAGACAACTCAAGCATTTATCACTCGGATCAAGAATCTGCATGACTAGATGGCTAACCCTAGGATACAAAAGACTAGTAAAGAGCTAGCTCGAAGGTGACTTTGGATTTGTCCACTAAAGCTTGATGGATTGATAATTTCCCTAAACACTCAAGTGAGACCCCCAAGCTTGATGAATTTTATGCACGACTAATGGAGGAGGAGTTGAGGATTAAAGCTTGAGAAGGTAGCAGCAGTGGAGACGTTGCATTTTCCACCAATATGAAAGACAAAGGTGGTTCCTCTACCAATTGTGACAAAAAGAAAAAGAGTGGTAAGAAAAACTTTCAAGGAGAGTGCTTCTACTACAAGAAGAAAGGACATGCAATTGCAGATTGTCGTGTCAAGAAGACAAATGAAAAGAATGACACCGTGAAGACTAAAGAAAAGGAAACAACCAATACGACTGAAGCAGAGTTGGAGTTATTCATGGCCACCATTGAGAAAGTGTGTTCCTCAACGCAAGAAATATCTAACACTAACTCATGGGTATTGGATAGTGGCGCCTCCTATCACATGACCAACAAGAAAGATCTATATAGTTCTATGAAGCCTTTGCAAGAATCCATCACTATGACGGTTGGAAATAATGTAAAATGTCTTGCTTAGGACACATGTAATATTTCCTTTGTTATTGCAAATTGTGAACTCAAGAATCTTTCAAATATATTATATGTTCCAGAGATTAAGAGAAATCTCCTATCAATTGCTTCCATAACCAATCTTGGCCATGAGGTGAGGTTCACTAAGACAAGTGCAGAAATTATTGACAATGCTAACAGATATCAAGACCAAATGTCACACAAGTGAATTAGATTCCAAGATGGAAGCTTGGACTCATAAACACAATCTTGTGTATTGACAATGATACAGATACTTTGCTGGAAGTATAAAAGTACTATGACACTGCATTCAAAATGAGAGTAAGAACAATGCTTTATAGAAATAGACTAGGCTGCACTTTTCACCACTGTGCATATGGGATTCTGTATCTTGAGCCCACACTGCTCTATATAAAAAGACTAAGACAGGTGTGATTGCCAATATCTCAGTACCCCTTCTCAATCACAACCAGAGAAGTACAAAGTGTGTAGAGGCTTTAGTGAGCAACCACCTGCAAAGTGTGGGCACACCACAAACATGATAAACACCATAGGCTATCACAGAAAAAGCTAAGTATGGGTACCAAAGACATGGTAGACATCCAAAGGCTGTAACAGGGGCCTCACAGTGTACAGAGGCTATAGTACAAGGTTACATGAGGAGTTTACAAGCTTATGTCAGAAGCATTAAAACTAGGCATTACAAGACCAAAAAAATCTAGAAAAAATTTGGATCAAGGACCGACAGACCCTTGTGGTTTTTAGTATTTTTAGATATGTCATTATGAATCTTCTTGTCCTTCTTCATGTAGTGCAGTTTGATCTTTTTAATATTGTACTTGTCCTTCACTTTCCTTGTAGCTTTAGGGTCCTCATGGTTGATATTGTTCTTCTTCTTCTCCGCTTTGCTTGCAACTTTCATCTTTTGGTCATTTTCTTCATGGTCTTCTTTTTTATTGACTTTGCTTGCATTAGTCTTCATGTCCCCCCCAAGCAAAGATATCATCATCTTTGAGGCAACGTGAATGTGTTCAGAGTCTTTAAATAAGGTCATTGATTATTCTTTGATATAGGTAGCTCCTTGTCTTCCTACAAGTGGATCAAACAAGTCTTCCATGTACTGCAAATGGACAACAAGAATAATGTTGCTTTTCATGAGCAGTAATCACTAAAGATACTTTATACTTGGCATAGAATTTGTGTCAAAAAACACAAGTGAAAGTAGTGTGAAAAAACACACTATGTAGTATTAAGAGATACTAGTAAAACTTAATGTTGTTTGCTTGAGCTTTGAGTTCTCAAGATCTTCAAATTTTCATCAATCTTCTCACCTTAAAAAATGGCTTCACTTGTTTAGGGTTGATCATTGACCAAGTTGACTTGCAATGTGTTGAAAAACACAGATCTAGCATAAATTTCGCTCTTGTAAATCGAACCTATTCTCTCTCCCTACTGTGAGCATTATTCCACGAGTTATCATAGGGCATTTGTGACTTACTTCAACTAAGAGGGCTTGAGAAAATTCCACTCCAGCAAAGAGATATTAGAAGATTACTTAGAGGTGGTATTGCAAGAAGCCATAGCCAAGCCTGCTGCTGTTTAACTAATGGCGCCATCATCACGCCTGACAATGTCAAGGGCTGCCATAGGGCTTTTGAAGTTTATCATATGGGCTACCTCCTGACAAAATTTCAACTACAGCCAAAATATCAGGTTGCTGTCTTGAAGCCCTAATTGACAGCCATAGCCACTTACCTTCAAGCTCATTTTTTTCTTCATTTTCTCTCTCTTGCCACTTAAACCAAACCTTTGCCACTCTGATACCATGTTAAAATGTCGGATCTAGAGCATAGCTATGGAGGTTGAAAGAGGAAGAGTGAGTTCATGAGGTAACAAACATCAAGACCAAATGTAACACAAGTGAATTAGGTTCCAATATGGAAGCTTGGACTCATAAACACAATCTTGTGTGTTGACAGTGACACAGACACTTTGCTGAAAGTACAAAGTACTATGACATTGCATTCAAAATGAGAGCAAATACAATGCTTTATAGGAACAGACTAGGCTGCACTTTCCACCATTCATTGGTTTGCTCGTCCCTCCACCTGAATTTGATTAAAAACAACTTCAACCCTATTAATCTAAGTCTTGGAGCTTCCAATTTTTGGCACACTTCCCGAGGCATGTTAGTAAATGCCATTGACAATTTCAGCCATAGTTTATGTTGAAAATATGCTTTACTATGGTTCTGAAGTTAAAACAATTGAGAAACATGAGTTGTGGATGTATCCAATGGGTTTTTAGTAATAGTTCTAGATTGTTTATACTAGCTGAAAATTTTCAGTAAGGTTTGGGGCATGTAACATGGTTGGACAATAGTGCGTAATGTTGTGACTATGATACCTTCTGAAAATTTCGATGCAGTATACTTTTTCTTTAGCACAATGCAGTGTAATCAAGACAATTGCAAAGATTTCAAGGGGGAGGTCTATCACAAGGACGTGAATTTTGAGATGCTTTAATCTTTCTAATAACATTTGATTAAGTTATTAATCAAATGTGCAAGGTTGTTTAGCACATGTGATGCACATGGCAATTATTTCATGATAACAAGCGAAGAACCCCAAGGATGCAGTGGGTGTCAAAGGCAAAGGTTGTGATAAGTTATGCCAGTTGGACTTTGGGGGTCAGTTCATATCAGTTTTAACCTTGGGACAGTTATTTGGCCAATAAGTGTTGGTAGTGACACTAGGGACTAGTATTAAATAATTAATTAATGTCAGTCTAAGAGTCAACAAAGGTTGGGGACTACTCCAAGTTGCAAATGGCCTAGCAATTTAATTATGGATGGGCACATTTAATTTTGGGCAGGGTCAAAAGGGTTGAAATTAATTTCAAAATTATTTAATTCTGAAAATTAATTAAATGGTTGCATAATGCTGAAAAATGGGTGTAGAAGGTTGCCACTTGGCAAAAATGCCCATGCAAACTGAGAAAACGTTTTTGGGGGACTAGGTCTAGCCATTCAGTCAATCTACAGCTTGCAAGGAGGAAGAGAGAAAGCTGTTGGTCCATTTCTTTTATCAAAGAACAGCAATTTGCTGCAAAAGACAGCCATCTGGGAGCCTCAAAAGGCAAGGGACAGCAAGGAGCCACCTTCCAAGGACTAGCAACAGCTTTGCTGATCAGGTGGCAGCATTCGCAGGTGCCTGGCAATAGGTGACTACATTCAATGCAAGCTAGAGCAGGTAGCAGGCAGCAAGCATAATTTAGGGTTTTCTCGCAAATAATAAAATCAGATTTCTCTCTTATTTTGGCTTTCTCTTACCTTCTCTGACCCATTCTTAGGAGATCTCAACATTTCTCGGACATTTTGAGCAAATCTCAGCCAAATTTGGTATACAGCAAAGAGATCTATGCTATTAACCCTAAATTTTTGCAGAAATTAGGATTTAGCAGTCACCTTGGGACCCGTGCCAATAGAAGAAGGCATCGTACATTGAAATCAGCACCTGAAATTCATGGAATTGACAAGGATTTCAGATGCCAAGCCATCCATTGTGAATTGGAGCAACATTTGGCCAATTGGTGGTTCCATTTGTGCAATTCCTAGGGGGAAAATCAAGGGGTTGTTGGCCCAAATTGCTTGCTGATTGTATGTACAGCAAGGGGCTTTTGGATCAGCAAAGGAGATTGTGAAATCTCAACTTGTACTCAATCCATTAGTATTAAGAAATATCGAAAGGGGCGCTAATTTTGGGGCCAACCGGGTGTCTATTGTCCAAGATTATTAAGGTAAATTGCACGTTTCAATTTATGTTTATTTGCTGATTGTTGTAATCAAGTGCTTAATCAAGGAATTACCACACTTTCCAAGAAGGAAGGCTAGTTTAAACAATGCATTGATAATGAATACCTCAAGATACAAGATAGTCTAAAAACTATTAGAAAGATATTCATCCCCTTGTTGGTGCAGGCATGAATGCAAAAGCCATTTGGTTCTCAACCATGGTAATAAAAGTCTTGAAGCAAGAGAAGACTTTAGACTTAGACTTCAGCCCATATGCCCAAGTGAATCAGGAGTTGTCAATAAAGGTGACAAAATATAGGAATCCACCCAAAGATTTGGTTTGCATAAGAGCATAAGCATCATTGTGAAGGAGATCCAAAATACATAGAGAATGAACATGAGAAACCTTAGGAAAGGAAAATCAATGTGTCTTACCAAGTAAACAACCTTCATAAATATGATTTGATGGCAAGTGAATTTTTGGAAGATCTCCGAACATGTCCTTTGACTAGAGCTTCATCAATGCTCAACAATTAATGTGGCCAAGCATCTGATACCATAAATGTATACCTTGGAATGATTCCTTTGTTAATAAGGCACAATCAATAGGATTTTCAATAAGCTACTAATCATACGTATCAAGACAATAGAGACCTTTAGTGAGGGTGCATGTCAAGACAATGGAAGAAGAAACTTTATCATCATATACTACACATCAAGGGCCATAAAAAATGATGTGAAACCATGAAGTTGCAATGGATAGCCAAGTTATCTATACCTTCGACCAACTTGTGTCTCTTTTGTTCTAGGAAGAATAAAGCCGTCTTAACTACAATCCTACTATGGTGACCGAATAGACCTTTTCCACCCACCATCGTGGAATTGCCAAACCTAAAGTTAAAAACAAGCCTACTAATTAAAAATCAGTAAACTCCCATGCTAGTCATCTTTCTACTTCCATTCCTTTTCCATTGAGAACATCCTTCCACACTGGTCCATCTTCTTCCAACCCCTCAAAGGGTACAGTCAACACACCCAAGATGTATAATTATTGCCAAAAGACAAGGCACAACATCCCTGAATGTCATAAGCGCATTGCATTGGAGAAGAAGAAGAAGAAGTCTAGTCTTGCTCTCACATATGAGACCCCAAACTATACTTAGTTTAACGATTATCCTTTTTTCATTCAATATCAGTATAATCCTTCAATTCATGATACTTGTTTTTTTGTCATTGATGCAGCTTCTACTTGGTAATTCAATAGTGGTGTGTCCTAGCACCAAGCATACCCAACAAATCATTATTATTGTTGGCCATGAGTGAAAATCAACAATAAATTAATAATTTCTTGCCGAAAAGCAAGAGGATACCACATTGACACAGCTACTAGGTGGTTGGCTACTTGGTGGACAAGTAGCGAGTGGAAATCAGCAATAAAATAATAATTTCTTGCCGAAAAGCAAGAGGATATCACATTGATGTGTCTAGTAGGTGATCGGCTACTTGGTGAGCAGGTGGCAATGTGGCAGCTGACAAGGACCGAGTGCTAAAGGCAGGAGACTAGCGGGGCAATGCACAACTGGACAAGGTTGACGAGGCAACCAATAGGCACCCTCGTGAGACCAAGGCGACATGATGAGGACTATTGGCCAGGGCAAGTAGCATTCAAGTTGACAGGTGCATAGCAACATGTGGACAAGGATAGGTAGACTACAGCCGTTAAAGGCCAAGGCAATGGCAACTAGTTCAAAGAGATGAAGGTGGCGCAAAGGGACGTTATAGAAAATGGGAAACGTTGGCTGCAAGGCAAAGGCTCAAGTGGTGATAGATGCAAATGGATGAGGTGTGGCACTTAATGGCAATGGCTGCACTGAAGATGGTCACGAGCGATGGTGAAGAAAGTAAGTAGCTCTGAAACCACTGTTGGCTCGTGTGTGGAGTAATTGTGTGATTAATTTAATGAAGAATGAATGAGAATGCAAGAATTAATCAATGCACAACAAGACTCTGCTGGCAGATTAGTCAGCTCAGGGTGAGTCTGTGCTGCAGGGGCTGTGGCAATATTTTTTTTGGCATTTTCTAGTGTCCTTTTTAGGGCTGGGGAGCATTAATGCTGGCCGACCAGTGTTAAATGCTGGCCAACTGAATTTAATGCTCCCCCCATTTTATACCTATATATTGTTGGGGCTCCTCCTCTTCTGTACTTCAGCCACCATTTGTGGATTCTTCTTAGGAGAGGTAAGCCAGTGCCAGGGTGCCCACATAGCCAGTGACTCACTGTTGTATGCTGCTGTCACGTGTTCAATATGGATTCCGTTTCCTGGGCATACATCTGAGTTCTCATCTGTATTTGTGTTTATTTTTTCTTGTCTTGTGTTTCAGCAGTTTATTTCAGCATGTTGTTTATGCTTCCATTGCTGCACCACTTCTGACATGGTATCAGTTTTCAGGTTTTGTGTTTCTGCTGTGTTCTATTGCTGATTTCAGGTCTGTTTTCCCTCTTGCTGATCTTGCAGCTGCTGCTCCAACTGGCGGCCAGTTTTGCCTGCGTTTTTTGCTAACGTCAACATCGGTACAGCCTGCACATCCATTTCAACTTGCATTTTGGTATTTCTGCATCTCCTCTTGGCTGGGCACTTACATCATTAGGCCGTTTTTGCTGTTTTTGACAGTTTTTGACTGATTTTTTGACTTTGTGCAGCAGATTTTGGCTTATTTTGATCAAATTTTGGGTTATACTGAAACTCTTGTTTTTTGCAGTCTATGCTCGTGGTTTGGCTGTGTTCCCTCTCCCAATCCTTTCTTTTCTCTACTTCTTTTCTAAATCCTCTCCAGATGGCTCTTCCATGCACATCCACTGATGACAAGCTCCATGGACCTGATTATTACACGTGGAGTGCGGTGATGAAGGCTTGGTTTATTCAGAAGCGGTTATGGTACGTGGTTAACAGAGCTGTGGCACGTCCTTGACAACCTTCTCCAATTTCATCTGATTTTGATGAAGACAATCATGAGGAGGCAGTGCTTACATGGGATTCGGATGATGCCCGTGCTTATTCAGCCTTACTTCGATGTATTTCCAAAGAAGTCCTACCAGCGGTCACCTCCTGTACAACGGCTTCAAACGTATGGTCGAAGTTACAATTGATGTACGAGGCTTTTTCCACCATGCGGGCCGTTACTCTCTATGGCCAGCTCCAACAACTAAAGCTTGAATCCAAAGATACGATTCAATCCTTCCTACTTCGTGCTACCCGACTTCAGGACCAGCTTCACACCATGCAGTCTGCCCTATCAAAGACACATCTTGTTGGTACGGTACTCTACAAGCTTCCTCGGGAATTTCATGGAGTGGCGAATGCTTTACGGGTGCAAATATCTACGACTCCTGTCAGTTTTCTTCACATGTCCTCTATGCTACTTAAGCATAAGGCTACTTTGTGACTACAGGGGTGGTTTCCATCACATTATGGAGGTTCAGGTGAGGCTTTTGCAGCTTTAGAGAGGGGTTCAAAGATGAAGAAATCGACGGTCCAATGTTACCACTGTGGCAAGAAAGGTCATTTACAGAAGGATTGCAAAGAGTTAGCGGCTTCCAAGAAGAAAAAGGAGCAAAAGACGAAGCGGGATGCGGACTCCTCCGACAAGTCATCATTTGCCTCAGATTCCGATTCCAATCCTCCAACCAAGGCGAAGTCCAAGGCGTGGAAGGGATCCTCTTCTTTGGATCATGGGAAGGGCTTAGTAGCCCCTTCCTTAGCTGCTTTCCAGTGGTGGTGATGCAATCATCCCTCACGACTCTCTAATGCCAGAGAGGGAGTTTGAGAGGGTGGTGAGATGGGGTAGCCGTGCCTCATCTATATGTCTATACAAATGCACAGGATCCAGAGAGGGACATCCCTGACGCATTGCGCGTAGTCTGGCAAGTACAAATCCTGGAGCTAGGATTAACATCTGGGTTCATGATGGGCTGGTTTCTTGAGAGAGAGCGAGAGGCTTTCGTCTGAAGCCTACATGAGGAAACACTTTAGCAGTTTTGGCTGAAGGCGGGGATTCCATGGTCACATGTTCAAAGACATGTTTGGTAGATTGGTCTTGTATGTCATGAGTGACATAGGTGACATAACACAGAGAGCTACTATGATTCTTCTCTATTTTCAAGTGGTGCTGTTATGATCGACATCGACGTCAGATACTCTCCGAGGCATCTTGGTGGTGGGCTGGCCACTCACTGCTTGGATATCCATGGTTCTTCTGGTGGTTCTATATTATATAGTTTATGATTCCCCATCATTGTACTATTGTATTGTATCAGCTCACCCCTGATCTAAGAGAGGGTGTTAGCAGATTAGTCAGATCAGAGTGAGTCTGTGCTGTAGGGGCTGTGGCAGCATTTTTTCTGGCATTTTTTGGTACCCTTTTTAGGGCTAGGAAGCATTTAACGCTGGCCGACTGCATTTAATGCTCCCCCCATTTTATACCTATATATTGTTGGGGCTCCTCCTCCTCTTCTGTACTTCAGCCATCATTTGTGGATTCTTCTGAGGAGAGAGGAGCCGGTGCCAGAGTGCCCACACAGCCAATGACTCACTGTTGTATGCTGCTGTCACATGTTCGATATGGATTTTGTTTCCCGAGCATACATCTGAGTTCTCATCTGTATTTATGTTTATTTTTTCTTGTCTTGTGTTTCAGCAGTTTATTTCAGCATGTTGTTTATGCTTCCATTGCTGCACCACTTCTAACACTCAATTACAAATGAGAAACAATGTATTAATGAGAGAGAGAATATAACACTTGAGGTAATCATAATGAAAATGCCACACTTAAATACTAACGATACACAAAGTGTCTTTTTATAATAAAATGAAACCCTAACGATTAAACCATCATAGGAAACCTTAAATTAAATCCTAACCCGAATGTCACTTAGTGCCTAGGAAACTAGGGGCAACAACTGCATTTAATGACAATTAAAATACCTAGGGAGTCCAGATCATGGATCAAAGGGCATCACCACGTAGCCCATGAGATGACCTACAGGAAAACCAATTCCATCTGCTTACTTGCATCAACCCACCCCGAAATAATCAAAGGAGAACAAAAACCACTATAATGGGTGGATAGTTGTACCAAGAGTCTTACAATGATGTCCTTATAGGAGATAACCTTTCTCGCATTGAGGATCTCCATCTACAACTATTGCAGCTTGTTGATATGATATCTCATCAATGTAGACTTTTTCGAATCCAAGCTGTGTAGTGACCACCAATGTTTAAGAGAGGAAAAAAACAAAAAGATACAAGTATTCAGTTTGTCCCAGTATGCTTTTGCCTTCTCCAAATCAACTTTCTCAGTGTAAAAAAGAGTTGAAGAATCTTTGACCATCGCATAGTCAATTTGTTCAGCCACAAGCTCCAAAAGATTGCATGACTTTAAGATAGCCTAGATCATCACTTTCCAAATATTGAAGTGGTCTCTGTTGAGCTTTTGATCCTTGAGAAGCATTGGTGGGACAAGGACCTTGCAGTCCATGATGGCCTAGAAATCCATGTCTGCTTTGATAGACATCCTTCTCTTGCCTTGAATTGATCACACATGCTAGGTAGTCCCCCTTTGACTCTGAAAACACAACCAGCTAGTACTTCCTCTACCCAATCTTTGAGGTCACTATACTGCCGGAGGCTATAAAATACAAAATCTGATCCAAAGGCTGAAAATGCAGCCTTTTCAGAATTTCTCTTGTTGACTACTTACAAAATCACATCTGCACGCTTATCCCAACTCCATGCGAGTCCAAGAAGCCCTCCCAATCAGCAAACACAGCAAATCTTCCTTTGTTCATGCGCACCTCCGCTCACTCCAGCCATAGTTCATGGGCAGCCCACCCCCTCATATTTGTATGCTAAAAACACAATCTTTGTCTCGCACTAAATACTCCTCTTCAGATCTGTCCACCTCGGATCAGTCTTTCACTGCTCTGCTATCATGTCCCTTGTGCAATTTTGTGGAAGCAAATGCATGGGCTAAAGTGAAAGAGATGAACACACACACACACACAGAGAACTCCGTAGCTTCAGCCTCATATTTGAATTTCCGTCATTATTCTCTATGAAACTAGCCACATGGAATGTTCCTGGTGTTTGCTCTCATATCAAACAGCATGCTATATGGAGAATTTTGTGTTCTAATGGTGGGGATGTTTTACGTGTTGTGAAGCATAAAAGCCATAAAGAAGCTGGCGCGTACAGAGAGAGAAAGACAGAGACAGAGACAGAGAGAGAGAGAACTTGGTAGCTTCAGCCCTCATATTTGACAGAAAGGTTGTAAATGAGAAAGTCAGACCTTTAGGCTACCAAAATGGTGGGACCAGCATTAAGAAGCTGGACCTGCTGCATGAGGGGCTGCCATATGAATAGCTTACCAGCCCCAATCCAAGTTGAGCTTTATGTCTGCTCATATTGTGCACATCACTCCACCACTCAACACTTTCAATCCACCACTTAACACTTTCAGCCATTTTAGGTTGCAATTTACAGCCCTTGCATCTCTATAAACGTTAAGAAACTTGACCTGCTGCCTGCCAAAGGAATAGTCTACCAGCCTCAATCCGAAACGGAGCATATGTCTGGTCAGGTTTCACACATCCCTCCCACATCACTCCACCACTCTATGCATTCAGCCCTTTTACATTGCAATTTGCAGCCTTACATCTCTATAGGCACATGGGTTCATATGCAGCAGTTTGTGAAGTCAGTCTCAATAATAGCATCACACCAATGGTTGTACATGTATGGTAATGTAGAAAGGTCAGTCACCTTAGCACAGCATTGACTTCTGCATCCTATGCATTCCAGGTTATTTACTGCAGCCTTCTCATGCATAGCTCTTGCATCTATGGGTTTTTTTTTTCATATTGGTTCAAGGATCCTTAACAGCTGCTTGAAATACACAGAATGAACCAGTACCTTAGCTGAAGTCAACTGCCAAACTGTCAGAACAAGCATCCTCTGTTTTTCAAGATGAGCTGAGGCCGTAGAAATAAATCTGGCCACCTTACCAATACGACCAGTATATGTATTTTCAATTGGATGGAACCCAACAAGTTAGAGCTTTTGGGAACAACCAACCCCAAATGCTTGGTTGATAGAATCAAGGCTACTCAATGGCAGATCAATGTATTGAATCTCGGAGTGTGTGGAAGGGTGCTAGAACTAGTATTGCACCGGGGAGCTTGGGTGGATAAGATTTTCCCTTTCGCAACTTATTCAGGGGCCACCATAATGTGACATGTGTTATCAGACATCCGGCAAGGACAGATGTTCACAGTCAATAAGGGCCCTACATAAATCTAAAGGGTAGAAAGTTTGTTTCTAGTTCCTATACTAATCACAACCATCGCAAGGAACACCAAGCTTCTTTAATGCTAAAAATATTATGCAATTCTTGAACTCCTTGTAAAAACAGCTAAGCCTTAAGTTTTGCTGGTGTGTACAAGAAGACAGGTGTGTATTGTCGATTGTGATGAAAGTAATATGGATGGCTTGAATTGTGCAGGTGAGCAAATTTTGGTGTTTGAATACATGAGCAATGGCACCTTATTCGAACGACTGCACGGAACGGCAGCTAGGGAAAGTGATAACATACTCCCTTGGAAGAACAGGATGTTGATCGCATTCGACATAGCGCAGGCGTTGCTGTATCTGCACGAGAAAGCCGTCCCGCAGGTGATCCACAGGGATGTGAAGTCGGCGAACATCCTGCTCACGGAGCACAATGCAGGGAAGCTTGCGGACTTCGGCATGTCGAAACTCGGGTCGCACCATGTGATGCTGCAGGAGGAGGCATCCACGCCGCCCCAGGGTTCGTTCGGCTACGTCGACCCGCACTACCACTGGACGGGGCAGCTCTCGGAGAAGAGCGACGTGTACAGCTACGGCGTGGTGCTCCTCGAGATGGTGACCGGCCTCAAGGCCATGCAGGGCCACGAAACCCTAGCCGAGAGCTTGCTGGGAGTGAGGCTGCAGCAGGAGGATGAGGCCATGACCGGGCTTGCGGACCCTAGGCTCAACGGGCAGTTTGACATGGAGGAGCTCCGCAAGGTGACGCGCATCATCAACTGCTGCCTCCATGACGACCCTGAGCAGCGCCCTTTCATGAGGCAGGTAGTGGAATGGCTGGCGGGGAGTGAACAGATCGATCGTCCTCGTCTGCATCATGCCTCGCCACCATGTGATTATTATCATTCCCCTTGTATTCCAAACGAATGACGTGAATCAAATGACATATTTTACCCATTCTTTCAACTAGGTTGACAGCCTCACTTAAGTAAAGGAGTATGAAGTTCCATATGCAATTCTTGCATGTTTGTTATGTAGAAATTTTATTAATAGTGTTTATACATGTGATATGTTTTATAGTGAAGTACGTTTGTAAATAAGATTTAGCATTGTTTAAATACATGAAAAATCTCGAAATGAGAATATGTATATTTATATAGTTTGTTAATGATCATGAGTTTGAACATTTACATTTTTTTAAATATTAAATGAGGTTTCTTCTTTTCAAAAAATAATACTTTTTACATCTTGTTGGGTGTCCGTAGTATAAATTGTTGTACCTTGTCATGGTTGTATTTTTCTTACAGATGGTGACCTGCTCAAAATTCCTAGCCTTGTCTATGCTATCAACTATTGCTTCTATGTTAATCTCGAAGTTATCCTCGAACAGTTTGAATGTTTTTATGTTTTTCTTCATTTTTTTGACACGATTTCTTCGATATTGTTGGATTCTTTTCTCGATGTTGATCGTTCATCCTACGTGCTCCTTGTTGTTTTTCTTACATCTTATGCTATAGATAAAGTACTTGCTTTTGTGTCTCTACATTGGCGCTTCTGGACTAAAGACTGAGATAGATGTATCAATGATACTCAAGAGTAGAAGCTATAACGACTTTGCATTGAGAATTCATTTTGTGTAGCATGGTAACAATGGAATCATGTATTTTTTTCTGTCTTTGTTCGCAAGACATAATAGGCATTTCGTTATCATCATGTTGACTCCATGTTATTGGCATGCAAGGATGAGAATTGTGCTTAACAAAGCTATTGTTACTTGTATTTCTTATGTAGATGTATTGTTCTTTTGTGAGATGACAGCATGATGTTGCATTGTGACTATACCACAAGATGCGCACATTGTTACTGTTCTAATTATGCTTTCACATTTTGTTGCCTTAGATGATTCGAATTTGTCTATGTGGTACCAAGTTGCAATAAAGGGTTTCAATGATGTTTTTCTACAAGTCATTGTTTTCCTTGTTTTTAGAAGCCCTTAAGGATGCCCTATGAATTTTTTTTTTTGTAGTGTCCATTAATGCTTATGAGAACAATACATTTTTATCATTCAACTATACTACACTTGTTCATGAAAACAACATGGTATACTTCATAATTACATATTTTAAAAAGAATAAAAATCTCATTTATTTCTTTTACAATAAAAAGGATATTTTTTTCTTAATAGTATTTTAAATAAATAAATAAATTCAATAAATATTAAAATAGATAAATATTAATAATACTTCAAAAACCAAATGAAATGAAAAAACATACCATATAGCATGCTGAAGAGTTGGCATAGGTCTCTTCGTATTTAAATAATTATGGGGGAAGATACCATTCTCTCGTCCATTCAAAATATGCCGTTTGTTCAAAAGATATATGATTTTGTTTTTTCGCTACATTTGAAAGATCATTATGCTTTCGTTTCTTTCATATATTCAAGAGATTTTTTTCTCTTCCTTTCGTTTCACTACTAATTAACTATTAACTATTACAAATACTACTAATATTACATAAGTCTAACTAATTAAATAATACTACAACTACTAATACTACTAATAAGTCTAACTACTAATACTACAACTAATAGTTAACTATTAACTACTACTAATACTACATAAGTTTAACTAATTAACTAATAATATTACAACTACTAATAATTAACTACTGCTAATACTATAACTAATAACTAACTATTAACTACTACAAATACTACATAAGTCTAACTAATTAACTAATAATACTACTAATAAGTCTAGCTAACTAATACTACTAATAAATTAATACTAATACTACCAATAAGTCTAACTAATTAACAATACTATATAAGCAACAGAGCTCTCTCTCTCTCTCTCTCTCTCTCTCTCTCTCTCTCTCTCTCTCTCTCTCTCTCTCTCTCTCTCTCTCTCTCTCTCTCTCTCTCTCTCAGCAACATCATGAGCAGCACATGTGATGCCAGGAGGCATATTCCACGGTGGATTCCGTGAGGTTTTACGGTGGATTCCGTAAACTTAGATGACCGGGGCTCATACACAAAGTGGATTCTTTGTGCGAGAAGTTGATGGAAACGCCTGTCCTTTTCGGGCGTTTCATTAATTTAGTGTGTACATGGGTGATTCCATAGCGGGTGATTCCGCAAAATACATATTAAATTAATAAACGTTTATGAGTTTAGAGTGCGCACTCGTAATAAATTAAGGTTAGGATTTATTTCTAACCAGTTGATTTATTTATATAGCTGAAGACTGCTAGGTATTCACTTTTGTCGATTTAATTGTATTATTTTACTAACGATTGTGAATGCTTCAGTTGATGTGTAGAGATAGCAGCAGTGGCGGAGGAAAGCATTGGAGTCTAGCGAGTATTCGACCTTTGGATTATATTTTAATAGGCGCCACGCCTATATTTTGTTATGTCTATTGAGACATCGATTATTTATTATTATTTTGTATGCGTCTATGCGCACGGATATGTTATTTCTATTTGGGACATTATGTTGGGTGTGCCAGACTCTATGGGCACCGTCCATTAGCTTTATTTCCTATTTTTGTAGAAAGCAAACTCAAAAGCTAAAAGCTTGTCATATTTTTGTAAATTGGGCTATTATTGAGCATGAAGATGGAAATATACATAAAATACATGCTTTGTGAAGCGCTCACACAAGGCATGGGGGGAGATTGAACCCAATTGGTCTCTTGCTTCTTGTCGTTCATGCTTTTACATTGTTTTTTGTGCAAAAAGGTAGAGTTCATTGTTCTTGGGGACCTTCCGGGATTCACTACGTGAGCATACTGCGACCGATCTGCGCACCAACATGCATAAGCAATCAACTCTAGGAGAAGGTAGAAGAAGAAGAAGAAGAAGAAGCACGTGAAGATTAAGAAGAATAATAATATGTAGGAGAACATACAAACATACTCACAAGCATACCTTCAATGTCTTGATTGTTGAATCTCTTTCATGTCTCTTGCTTCATCGAGTCTCTCTCTCTTATTACACATTCAGTAAAGCAGCATTTTTATTCATTGTTTTTCTCATTTTTTCAACATTGGGCATAAATGTATTTTGGCATTCAACTTTTCATTTTTTAACTTTTAGATTTAAGATTTTCTACATATCTTCTTTACAGAATGCTAAAGATAATAAAGTAATAGTAAATAAAAAAGCACTTATGATTTTTAATGTAAGTACTAAATTAAGTATGATAAACTAATTATAACTAGCCTCTAACCTTAACTAACCTCAATCGCTAATACTATTAACCTTAATCACTTAAGTCTAACCTTAATCGTAGTGAATGAATTAATTGACTAGCGTATTGAACTATGAACTAATTAATTGACTATAATGAATCAATTGACTAACATAGTGAACTATGAACTAATCAATTGACTACGGACTAATCAATCAATGGGTAGCTCAACTAACCTTAATGGTAGCATAATCGATGAATCATAGGCAAATCGTGCAACCAAATCGCATCACATTGATTGACCACAATCTTGTAGCAAATTGCCTAACTAAATCACAGCACATTCAACGACAGTCTTGCAACCAAATTGCAAAAAAAATTCCAAGCTAAGTCTAACGAGCAATATGAATAAGAAAGCTTAGGTATGAACAAGACGAAAAGGAAAGCTTAAATAAGGAGATTTGACAAACCAATATGAAGAAATGCTCTAAACACAAAAAAAAAACATGAAATCAATCATACGACAAAGCATAGATGAATAAGCTCATAATAGAATTAGGGTTAGGGTTAGGGTAACTCATAGACAATGAATACAAAGAATAATAAAGTGAATGAATAATGAATATACAGTGCTCATGCAACAAACACACTATGCAATGAATATTAAACCTCGAACTCTTGCATATCTGGGATCAAGGCAAAGGTTATGAGCTATAGAGTGTGGCATACTCTAAATAGATCTCGAATCATAGCAAAGGCAACCTTTTAGTATCAAACGCTACCAAACACAACTAAGGAAGGCTAGATCTCATGCAAATGGCAATGTAGGAGAGAGAAAGACAAAATGTAGGTACTTGAGGAGAGATAAAAATTGGGCGACAGTTGTTAGATGCAAATGCAAATGTCAAAGATGACAAGTGAGAACCAAAAAATGCAAACATAGCCTTCAAAGGAGAGAGAAAATCTCGATGATAGCAAACAATAGGTAGCGACAACATCCAATAATGGGGGTGATAGGCTCCCGACAATAGGCGACAACTGCATAGGCCTAGCGACAGTAGCAATTACGCATATAGAAGGCTAGAATCAAGTGCCAAATGGTAGCAAGTGGCTACTACTGGAAGCTCTAATTTCGATATCCTCCACGAACGGGGTGTGGGTAGTAGAGTTATGGCTCTTGAAACTTGCAAAAATGAGATCGACGGAGAGTGGTAGATTGCATGCATATTTATAGAAAGCTTGGGATACCCAAATTAGGGTTTGGCATGTGGAACACCATAACTCTCTAGGATACATTTATTTTAAACTAAGAGGTTTTCTTCATTAATTAAGTGTACTTTGGGACTGTTTAAGTCAAGCTAATGCATTTTAATCTCAACGGAAACATTCAAAGGAAAGGGATAGGTAGATGGTGCCAAATATGCCAGATACCATGAAAATAATGACCTCCCCAAGGAAACAAGAAACCAATATCAAGCCTATGCAAATTGATTCAACTGGATTCTATCCATTGTCAGCCCAAGAGAAGTAATAGTAACACGCTATTTGATTGTGTTTATATTGTGGAGGACTTGAACCTATCGCTCAACATTGTCCTAATAAGATACAAGTACGAATCTCTACAATGCATGGTAACCAACAAGGGAAACCAAGTACATTGTCTTGATACTTCTATCTTGCATCTAAAAAAGGAGATGCAGTTCATGACCAACAAGATTTTGTTCTCTCAAACTAGGATAATTTCTACTTGTGCAAAAACAAGCAAAGTCCCAAAAGATCCAACCTTCCTTCTACAATTCAAGAAAGAACTCTCCAAGGATTGCTTTGCCTACAATATCAAGCGTGAAATTCAAGAAAGGTATACAAGTGTTGAAGGATTTCAAGAAGTTGAAGGTCTACTCTATTATCAAGGTATTATCAAGGATTATTGTATATACCACCCAGATTGCTTTAGTTACATATACTTCAAATAAGACATGACCTTCCTATGGAGAGAGACCCTAACTCAAAAACTCAAACACAATCAAATACAACAATAGGACAATCCAATAAAAAGACATAGTTAGGATTAAGGTAACTCAAAGACAATGAGCACAGTGAATCAGAAATTAAATGAATCTAAATAATACAATACTCATGCAACAAACACAAGGGGTTGCCAAATACACTTGTCACCAAGTGCAAGAATGTGTAACCAGCTGCAAAATGCATGGGAAATTGATGATGATGATAGGGCTGAGATGATGACAACTAGCTAGAAAGCTAATTATGATAGCTAGAAGAGTGATGAATGATGCTAGCAAGATAAAATGCTACTATTGGACTACAAAACATTGTCACCTACTACTCACTCTAGGGCACACTTGATTCACATTGCAAGTTGGTGGGAGGGGTAAACCTCAAAGTACTACACAATATTAGCTAAAAATGACACTAAAATAGGGAGTAAATGATATCACTTGTTGTTGCCAGTATAAACCCAGCCATCTACTGCCTTGAACTATATGTACACCATGTCAATCGCACTAGAATGGCCATCAGTCATGTCAAGAAAGCTATCACAAAGAGGGCAGGTCTGAAATCTGCTGCAAATGGCAACCTCCTATTGCTACAAACAGTTGTTATAAGGATGGAGGAAGCATTGAAATCTACTGCACCATCAAACACAATCAGCTCTTATGACACCTTTTGTCACAAGAAAGCAGGTCCAAACTACAGCAACACGATTCCACAAATAGCTTGCAAACACCTTCCACAGAAGCTTCATGGTGAAATAAACTTTGTGCTTTGCTTTAGGAGGCTAGAAGGCCCCAAGTGTGCATGAGTGAAGCATGTATAACCATGAAGGGCAAGTATAGGCCATGATGATGAAACTAGATGACCTAAACCATTGGGTGCTAGAAATATGCCCAACCTAGTCAGAGTGTGACGTGTGGCATAAAAGATGCCTAAAGTGGATAGTGCCCAATGGAGTCAGGTGAAGACATATGAGTTGCACACAAAATGTCAACAACAACAACCAAAACATGATGAAAGACAACAGATTATGATAAAGAATATAAATTTCCAATAACACTCTATCAAGGATATGTCCTAATTCAAGATATTTAAGTAGCATGACTTCATTTTCTACATTACAAAGGGATCAAGGCATACCCCTTGATTCTCAATTACATAGGCAACCATCATCAACTTACTACCATCTGATAAGGATGCAACCCTCAAAGACATGCTTGAATCTAGCATCCTACCTGCAAAAGATTCAAAAGTGATAAATTATATGTGTGCCATGGCACCAGTAGAATGGAATGCCCTTACGAGTAGTAGTCAATTCACAATCTGTTATGCTTATGTGACTGTGTTAGAGGGATGTACATATAAAGGAAACGAAAATACTAGATGGAAAATTGATATTAGAGAGTGTGTGTGCACAGTTTACAACTTACATACTACCTCGACTCTATCACCACTAAAGGAATTTTCAATAGAAACAAGTGGCAAGTCCTAAACTACATCTCCACTTTTTATTCTGTGAGTAAGCATGACAATTTATAATATGAGATAAATGCAATACAACGACTCTATATCTAGTGATGACATCGCATTAGCTTGTTGAATCTGCAAAGAAAAAATAAAAAACATTCGAAATGTAAAATGAATTAGAGCCTTTAAAGATGATCTTTTGTAGGCAATGAAGCACGCCAAATAAGGCATGCAACTTCTCTTTAAGAGTTTGGATGGTGGTGTCCTCAGAGAAGGGAATAGAGAAAGTGTCCTTACTGCATTTGCAATGCAATGTGATGAAAGTGATTGTAGGAGGTTGTTCTTTTATGGCTAGCTACAGTCAATCATTCTCTTCTTCTATTGTTGCTGCAAAAGTGCCACATTGCTGCTTTTTAGCCAATGAAAAGCAATGAAAATTGACGAAGGATAAAGCTTTTTTCTATCTTCAAATTTTTGAAAGAAAAAAAGCAGGAAAAAGATAAATAAATATTGGTGTTTATCTAAACATGTAAATAGCATGTGAAATTTAGTCTTTTATTAGTTGTAATATATTAATAGGTGCTCACGCTTAGATTCTCTTCACGTCGCTGCTGGATTTGAAAGTATGTTGCATGTGGCAAGTGAGTGCAGGGGAGGTTGACATAACATTATCCAAACTTTGAAACCTTTGGTAACTTAGACTAATATAATGTTGAATGTATGAGAATGCAATATATAAGGATGTGGCACTCGTTGATATACCATGAGTGAAAGACCAATATTAACATGATCAAGTCTAAACTATATCCTTAAAGAACCCTTATGATCATTTCTCAAAGTTTCTCAAAGACAAACACATTTAATAGTGATTTCTACTCATGTTGAGCCTATCACAGCATGCATATGATCCTCATACATTGAGCCTACTACAACATTACATAAATTTGATAACCCATAACTATATTAAGAATTCCGCCTCCTCCCTCCCTCTCTCCCTGCCTCCCACACACACACACACAAAATTAATAATTAATAGCATGTATCCATAATTATATGTGTATGATACATTAATTATTGCATAATGTAAATTTATTATCAATTAATTAATATATTAATGATTAATTATTTATATCTAATTAAGTATACTATTGTATTAGTATACATATTAATTAGTGTACATGTAATCAAGTATATTAAAGTAATAATTATGATACGTATATCACATGTGCTTATTGTATCATGGCCATTATGATTATTATTGCATCTATTGGAATTAAAAATTTTAGTTGGATTGCTATCATGTAGGGAGCTTCTATATAATATAAAACATCCATGTTATTTGCAATAGGTTTTTTTTTCACTTTAGGTATAATTATCATTAATACAAATAATACATGAAGGATACTTATATATACTAATAGTTAGTTTAAATAAAAATATATTAATTAGTATAATAGAGTATAGTTATATATTAATGTATATGCATAATACATAATATGTGTATACATTAACCTATTTATTAATTATAGTATACATATATACATATTTTATTAACAATTTAGTAATGGACTAATGTTTAATTATTAATATGTAATCAATTATGTTAATATATTAGTAACCATAATTGATATGTATATTATTGAATTAATATATAATTATATCATATCTATCATTATCATTATGTGTGTGTGTGTGTGTGTGTGTGTGTGTGTGTGTGTGTGTGTGTGTGTGTGTGTGTGTGTGTGTGTGTGTGTGTGTGTGTGTGTGTGTGTGTGTGTGTGTGTGTGTGTGTGTGTGTGTGTGTGTGTGTGTGTGTGTGTGTGTGTGTGTGTGTGTGTGTGTGTGTGTGTGTGTGTGTGTGTGTGTGTGTGTGTGTGTGTGTGTAATAATTCATGTAATTATAAATATATAAATACATACTAATTTGTATATGCATATTAGTAATTATAGTATGTATATTATAATCATGATTAACATGAATAATAAGATAATGGTAACTATACATAATAATTAAGTATCACTACACAATATAAGTATTATTTATAAATATATGCATTAATTATAGGCTAAGTATAATTTATGTAATAATATTCAATTACAATAATAGTATGATGTGTGTGTGGAGAGAGAGAGAGAGAGAGAGAGAGAGAGAGAGAGAGAGAAAGAGAGAGTCCCTGCTTATCAAGAATAGAGGAGCAAAAAGGAAAAAACAAAGAAAAAATGAGAGAAAAAGAGAAGGTTTTAGGGGCTAATGAGAATCTACCACGTGGCATCCCCAAAATCTTCTAATAATAAACATAAAATTGTATATATTTATGCTATATTATAGCTGAGACATGTACCAAACCAATTCCCAATCTTATGTGGCAAGTGTATAAAGCTCTCGAACCTTCTCTTCTATTTTTCAAACCATAAATCATAAAATTTTAGAATTCAAACGTTATTCAATATCTTCCATTTGTATGGTGCATTAACTCAATCTCTCTCTCTCTCTCTCTCTCTCTCTCTCTCTCTCTCTCTCTCTCTCTCTCTCTCTCTCTCTCTCTCTCTCTCTCTCTCTCTCTCTCTCTCTCTCTCTCTCTCTCTCTCTCTCTCTCTCTCTCTCTCTCTCTCTCTCTCTCTCTCTCTCTCTCTCTCTCTCTCTCTCTCTCCCCTCCCCTCATCCAATCTAACTCATTAACCCTCACATTACATTGTTAGCAATCTTTCAATTGTGTGGTGGTGGCATGTGCATTAACTCAACACACACACACACACACACACACACACACACACACACACACACACACACACACACACACACACACACACACACACACACACACACACACACACACACACACACACACACACACACACACACACACACACACACACACACACACACACACACACACACACACACACACACACACACACACACACACACACACACACACACACACACACACACACACACACACACACACACACACACACACACACACACACACACACACACACCACACAATTTGGCTCATTAACACACATTACATCATGAGCAAATGTGTTTTGATGAGTCATATCTTCTAATTTTCTATTTTACAAACACATATTGAGGCCTCTTTGAATGCATGTGGGCCCTTCTCTTACTATTCCATACCTTTTATTGGCATCTTCCTATTGAGAGGAGAGGTGGCCCTTGCAGAGTCATGCTTGATAATGGACTTCGACCTTGCATCCATCTTAGCAATCAAGAGAGCACTAATAGTCTTGAATGTTGTGCTAGCAAAACAAGACACAAGTGATGCAATAGGCATGTGTGATTGGAAAGTTGTGGTGCCACATGATGTAAGTTGTATTGTCAGTGCTATTAATGGTGCTAAGGTCCTAGAGATGAGGAGGAGAAAGACGAGCTCCAACCCTCTTCACAAAGAAATGTGAGGCATTAAGCATAGAAGGCCACTACTCTCCCATTTTGTGCACATTCAGACCACTGTTGTAAGGATGTCAGAGTATGTGGTGCATCCTAATAATGATCATGTAGATACACTTAATCAAGTTGCTCATTCTTGGCATGTTGTCATCACAAAACCTAGTGTTGAAGCTAGAATGTTGAAAGTTGATAATAATATTGTTAACCAACTAGAATGAAAATTGGAACAATCAAAGGACTGCAAAGGAAGTTGGTTATTACTATTTACTTGTGTCATAGTTGTGACATGCAATAGCATAATGCTTGGGCTAAAATTATGTGGTCAAGTACCTAATAGGATCTCGAGGTCTATCTTCTAGGTGGTTGCTTTGGATGTACGAGGGAGTCCTCTAAATTGATTTCCATTGTTGACATTATCCAACAATGGCGCTATCAAAGATTGTTCACCCTCTAGAGAAGGGCAAGTTGGAAGCAAAATTGAGAAATGGTAAGCCTTTATGTCAATGGAGGAAGGTTGAGAGTTACACAAAGAGGGAGTGAGGGCATGCTGAACCAAAGGTCATGAGCAACCATGTAAGCCCCAAAGGATTGTGGATAGCCCTGAGAGAGCCCATGGCGGGTGCCCACTAAAATGTGCATTTTGTGCATAGATGTTTTCCACATTGTGCTCACCAATGAGAAACAACTAGCAGAGCGAAAAAACTCCACACATCCAAGTTGATTGAAAACTTTTTTGGGCAACTCATTCACCTTTGGCATGGCAAGGTTTCAATTTCACAAATTGATTATGGACTCCAAGATATGTGAATTGATAAGTTTGAGAAGAAATGTTTAATTTGGCCACGAAACTTGCATTGGTGGAGATGGCTCCTAATGTTGTGGTGTATGTACCAATCATATGAGAGAGAGAGAGAGAGAGAGAGAGAGAGAGAGAGAGAGAGAGGGAGAGGGAGGGAGAGAGAGAGAGAGAGAGAGAGAGAGAGAGAGAGAGAGAGAGAGAGAGAGAGAGAGAGAGAGAGAGAGAGAGAGAGAGAGAGAGAGTGTGTGTGTGTGTGTGTGTGTGTGTGTGTGTGTGTGTGTGTGTGTTTGTGAGAAATGGGAGCAAAGATACATCTTCTATGTTACATGCATTAAGGTCATTCTTCTCTAGGCAAGCCCCAAATCACAAATTCACACTTGCATAATGTGCCAAGCATTATTGCACTACAAGTGGCATGTGCGCGCACACAAACACACATTCTCTCTCTCTCTCTCTCTCTCTCTCTCTCTCTCTCTCTCTCTCTCTCTCTCTCTCTCTCTCTCTCTCTCTCTCTCTCTCTCTCTCTCTCTCTCTCTCTCTCTCTCTCTCTCTCTCTCTCTCTCTCTCTCTCTCTCTCTCTCTCTCTCTCTCTCTCTCTCTCTCTCTCTCTCTCTCTCTCTCTCTCTCTCTCTCTCTCAATCATTGCATAGACATTATGCCATCTTTTACCTTATATCCATAGAGGAAGCTCTTCTTAGGGTAAGCTTCAATAGCTTGCTTTGAGAAGAACTTAACTTATGTAATCCTCAATAGCTTAAAAAACATGACCAAATATAACATTTATTAGTTGTCATTTGGCTCTCCTCACCTAAAAATTGCCTCCAAAAAGATAACAATATCACTTTATATAGTTATGACTAGATATATAGCTTTTATAAAGGTGATTTGGTTGAATTTGTATAATTGTGATTCATATATCATAGCTCAAAATCTATATTATACATTTGATGATTTGAGCACACACACACACACACACACACACACAAAAGGATTTTGTTGTCTTATTTTTGGGAGGTTTTGCATATCTAGGGCATGTGTATATAAGGGCATCTTTACATACACAATGCTATTTATATACTCAATATGTTATTATGATGTTAAATTCAACAAAGATTATCATCTCCCTACATGCATACATGGGTATATAAAAATTATAGTAATAGCCTAAAATATACCAATGCAAAATGATAGTAGTAATGTTTATCATCTTAGCTTTGCATTTTTAAATGCAAATAATTCTTCTCAAGGCTTGTAATTGAATCATTTATTAAAGCCTCAAGCACTCAATATGAGTAAGTTTTGGACTATAATACCATATCCCACAAATAATTTACCAAAATGAAACGACCTACAATAATTATAACCTCAAATCCACCATATCTTTGATGAACATATTTTTAGACCACCAACTATATATGAATGGATAGCATGTGTGTGATCCTTTATAGGTGCATATACATCTTCATGTGCATATAATATTGGGGGTTAAAGGCCACCTATGCCTAGTTGCCTACATTTACTTATACTTACCACCCACACACCTATACACTACAAGTGGAGATTGCCCATCACTGTCACTCTATTCTTTATTCTTACTATGACAATAGAATAATGGAAGGCAAGTCACACATTGTGATTGTTGGAGTTCCCTCATACCATCTTGATCTCTCTTCCATGAACATCCATAGCTTCAGTTTCTTTCTTCCTTCTACTTGTGTTTCCACTCATGCTCTACCTTTCAACTAGTATCAAAATTGGCATTCAAGGAGCTTCACTAACATTGCATTCAGCTTGGAAAGAGATCTTGACCTACAGCTTTTATGGTAGCCCCATTTAAGTTTATTTGAGGGATGCATTGGCTTTCCTACTTGCAATACTTGTTCCAAGCTAGTTGAGGAGATTTCTGGGACTTAGTTGAGCCTTGTTGAGTGCTTACTAAGCCAAAAATTAGCCATTCTATCCATTTTCAATGGATACAAAGCATGCCACAAAAGTTGTGGATAGTTATGGTAACTTGATAGTACTTTCATATTTTGACCATAACTTTTGCATATCAGATTGAGGAGTCCTTTATCTCAAAATGAAAAGCTCAACTAAAAATATAGATCTAAGTGGCATAGAGTTGATTATGTGTAGTTCTCAACTCTCTATTTTACAAAAAATAAAATAGTTCTAGTTTGGACAGTAAGCTTATAGGTTACAAAGCTTTTTGTATTACATATCTACATGCTATTCAAGTCTTCCACATACTTATGTTAATACTCAACATTGATGTTTATGCCCATATATGTTTATAATGACCTTTGAAGCTTGGATTTGAGCTCTATTGGATGTATTTGGGTGCTAGCCATTTGCTTCAACGATTCTTCACTTGTTTTGTAGGTTGAAGACACATTGGATGTATACAGTCTCAGATGTATCATTGATGTGCTTGGGTTTCCTAGATGTTATGTGCTTGATGTGCTCTTAGACTTTCTGGATTCGCTTCATGTGGGAGTCATTTTGCAATGAACAGGATACACGGGAACTAGGGGTTAGATACCTAGTCACACTGATTGGGGTATATAAAGTGTAAGAGACCTAGTTTAGGGCATGGAGACATAATCATCAAGAACTGATTCTTCACCTTTCTCTCAAGCTTCCATGGTTTTCTCCCCTCTTTCTTGTCTTTCTCTCTCCTCTTTTAGTGGAAGACTTTAAGATGCACATGGTTCAAGTATTTGTATCCCTTGTAGAAAAAGAGTGGTTGGCATGACAATGGTACACTCTTGACCAACACAATCTCATTGTATGGGGAGGGGAGTACATGAATTGGTTTATAAACTTGACCATGTATGTGGAGAGCATTAATGATGATACAAAATTGCACTAGTACATCTATGAGAGGCTAGAACCAAGCCTATTCGTGGATCTCATGGCTCAAAAGCCTACTACCATATTTGATGCAATTGAATTGGCTAAAAGATATGCAAGAAAGTACCATAAAAATAAGAATTTTCAGTAAGGTTATAGACAACCTCACATCCCATTGAGGTTAGCCCCATATAGGGGTGTTTTAGAGGCAACCCCGTAAGTAGCAATCCCAAAATACCTAGTTATCCCCCTTCCATATTGAAAGAAAACATGTTACTTTTTGGACACTACTTACCTATAAATGGTGAGAGCAAATATGTTGAAAAAAAAGACCCCACGCTTCCTCAAATGGTCCAATTGATCAAAAGTTCATTCCCCTAGATTTTGTGAAGGAACGGAAAGAAAAACGCCTATGCTTTAAATGTGGTGATAAGTACACATTTGACCATGCATTAAAATGCCCTTACAAGACAGCCAAGGTCAAAGTTCATAGCATGTATGTGATGGAAGATTGGAATAATGTTGAGGAGGAATTACCTGTTGAAAATGAAGAGTATGTTGAGGATTTGGACCAAGAGCAGTTCTATGATCCAGAGGATGGGTTTTCCTTTGACTCAGGTGGTTGCCCATCCCATGCTCTTGATTTTCTTATCCCTACTACACCCTACCCAATCACGACCTCCCTTTGCTCCATCTCCATGGATGCTTGGACCGGTTTTAGGAGCCCCAATACTCTACACATTCAAGGTTGTATTAATGGGAAGCATATATTTATCATTGTGGATAGTGGTAGTGTACACAGTTTTGTCAATAAATTAGACATTGATTAGTTGAAATGCACCATTATGGAATGTAGCACCCCCTGAAAGTTCAAGTAGCAAATGGTGAAGAAGAAATCAATACCCATCTATGCTTCAAAGTCCCCCTATGCTTGGTTGAGAATTATGTGGCATTAGTTGACCTAATCACATTAGACATGGGCCCCATTGATGTTGTCTTGGATTGTGATTGGCTAAAACATTTGAGTAAAATTGCTATAGACTTCTCTCATGTTTACATGGAGTTTATGATGCATGGATAGCTCATCCGCTTAGAGGGAGCTCATAATAATACTGATTTTTGGCTAATTATATTAGAGTAACTCAAAGGGAGTTTAAAAAATGCTCACAAATCTTTGTTTTGCATTTGAATAAGGAAAAATCAGATTAGCCCTCCAAAGTATCTCAGGATTCAGCCTTGAAGGTTTTACTTGAGGAGTATAGTGATTTATTTCAGATGCCTATAGCTCTTTCCTCTAAGAGGCAAGTGGACCAACTACTTGATTTAGAGACCCATTCCAAGCTAGTGAGAACAAGACATCTTATCGACTCTCCAAGTATGAACATGAAGAAGTCACAAAGCAAGTCAAAGAGTTACTTGAGATGGGATTTAATGAACCAAGATCTTCCCTTCATGCATCTCCAATCCTGCTAGTTAAGAAGAAAGATGGCTCTTTCCATATGTGCATTGACTAAAAGGACTTGAACAAAATCACAATTAAGAACTGGTATCCCATCCCATGGATTGATGACTTATTAGACAAGTTAAAAGGGGCACGATTCTTCACTAAGATTGATTTGCGCTCTGGCTACCATCAGATACACACGAGGGAGGGTGATGAGATCAAAAAAACTTTCAGGACAGATTGTGGGCTTTATCATTTTTTGGCAATGCTTTTTGGTTTGATTAGTGTCCTTGCCACATTTTAGAGGCTCATGAATAAAATCCTCCATCCCTTCCTATTCAAGTTTGTGCTCATTTTCTTTGATGACATTCTCATTTACAGTATGCTACAATATGAGTGCTTGGCACATGTTAGAAGGGTATTTAATATCTTGAGGAAGCATTGACTCTTTGTTAAGGAAAGTAAGTGTATCTTTACATAGACATTAGTGGAGTACTTGGGGTACATTGTTAACAAGAATGGTATACAAGCTAACCCTAAAAAGGTCCAATGTGTAAAGGACTGGCCCACACCATCCACTAGTACTTCATTACGTGGTTTCCTTAGTCTCTCTTTATTTTATAGGTGCTTCATCAAGCATTATGCCACCATTGTAGCACCTTTGATTGATTGGTTAAAGAAGAAATTGTTATTTTGGGATGCTAATGCTTATCAAAGATTTACATAGTTGAAGGAAATGCTTACTTCACCTCCCATCCTCATATGCCTTGACTTCTCCAAGGAGTTTACCATTTAGTGTGATGCCAGTGGTGGGCCGAGGTATTGGTGATGTTTTGTTGCGAGAGCATGGTGTTATTATTTTTAAGAGCCATAAGCTTGATGACAAGGAGATGCACATGAATTTTTATGACGAGGAGATGTTGGCCATCCTCCATGCTATTAAGAAATGGCACCACTACATATATGGTAGCCGCTCTAGAGTGAAGAGTGACCATTGAGTCCTCCAATATTTCTTGACTTAGTCTACTTTGACTCCTAAGCAGAGGAGATGGGTGGTAACCTTGCAAACTATGATTTTGACATCTCTCACACTCGAAGTAAAGATAACATAATGGCCGATTCACTTTCAAGGATGTGGGTATGCAAAGTATATTCCATTTAAGAGTTACATATTGATTGGATTGAGGAACTTCAGGAAGCTTACTTGTTGGATGAGGACTTCAACCACATCTTTCAGAAATTACAACATGGGATAGTGGCTAAAAACTCCCAATATTAGCTTAAACACGGTCCCTATCAATAGATGGCCAATACATTGGCTGGTTATGTCCCCTTTTGACGGCACACTACTTGTAGACTGCACATTATTTTAGGATAGTTTTGTATCTACTTCAATTATACCCATGTGCTTCCTACATGAACTAAAAATACGTGGCATAATCTTCATTTCGACATGTGGCGTGCCCCATTTGGAGTACCCTATCAAAAGTTATGGCAGATTTACCTTAGCAAGCCTGCAGTGGACAACATGCTGTCCATAGTCTTCACCCACCCTTCTCATTGTAATGTAGCTCAGAGTAGCACTCTGCACCCCCACTCCCTAGCCATTCTATCAATTTTCTCTTGTTGTCTTTTGTTTTTTAGGGCGAAAACTCTCAATATAGGGATGGAATGTAACGAATGGGATGTACAAGAATGAGGGGTTAGACACCCAATCACACTGATCGATGTATATAAGGTGTAAGAGACCCAGTTTAGGGCATGGAGACATAATCAAGAACTGGCTCGTCACCTTCCTCTCAAGATTCCATGGCTTTCTCCCTCTTTTTCCCCTCTTTTCTGTCTTTCTATCTCCTTTTTTAGTTTTTCTCCTTCTTCTTCTTTCTCTCTTTCTCCCTTCTACTCATTCTCCTCTCTCCTCTTAGTTTCATTCATTACACATTTGTATTTATATTGTAGAGCTTGGTTCTTTAAGTCAGTGGGAGACTTTTTATGCTCTTTTGGTTTATGCTACATTGTTCATTGCATAGATACATGACTGTGGGTTGATTTGGATTTGAGATTGAGTACCTTGTATCCACCATTTTCAATGGGTTGTCGATGGTGGATACATGCTTGATAAACATTGTTGTATGTATTTATGTATTTGACATGGACTATGTTTTGATAACTATTGGTACTTGGTTGCTACACTACTGGTCACATTTTATATATCCTAGTTGCTACCTTGATATTCCTAGCAGTGAGAGCTTATGCCCACAAATGTATGGTTAACTACTATAGTTTTTATGGACAACATGTTGAAATTTGTTTCATAGTAGTTTCTTTGAGAGCAGACATTTTGTTTGAGCATTCTAATCCCTATTGTTTGTGGACAACTGTATACTTTTAGCTGAGTTTTGGGGGTTATCTTACTCTAATAATAGTAGTATATACTCTTGTACTTTGTAATCCTTTGCAAACATAATGGCAGAGGTACTTCTAATGCATCAAATGCTAGTGCTACTTTCAACATTGAAAAGTTGAATGGTAATAACTTCTAATATTGGAAGACGCAAATATGGTAGGTGTTAGTGCAAAAGAAGCAAGTTAGGCCATTGAAAGCCAAGGATATAAAGCTTGAAATTGGGATAAAGATGATTGCGATAAGCTTGATGAGTTATGCAAGTCCACTATCATATTGTCTTTGTCCAAGTAGATGTACTTCAATGTTATTTCAATTAATGGTGGTGCATATGGTTTATGGCAAAAGATACGTGATCTTTATGACAAGCAAAGTCCTGCATCTTGCTTGTATTAGTTGAAGAAACTTGTGGACCCTTGCATGAAGGAGAGTACGCCTTGAAGAAACTTGTGGATCTTTTCATGAAAAAGGGTATGCCTATATCTACTCATTTGAATGAGTTCCATTCTATTTTTGGCCAGCTTATCTCATAGGATATTTATGAGGATAACATAAAGTATATATTTTTACTTATCATACTACTAAAGTCATGGTATACATTCCACACTACTATGAGTGCAAACACTCCTAAAGGTGGCTTTCAACTCAAGGCTATAGAGGGCACTTTTCTTAATAAGGAAGTAAATAGGAAGAATGTTGATACAATTTGTACTTCTCATACACTCACAGTGAGAGGCTGACAATATGGTAATGGGAATAATAATCACAATAAAGACTCATAGTCCAATAAAGGCAAGTTTAACTTGTGGGCAATCACATAGTAAGTCACGTGGTCCTTAGTCCTCTCTTACTTATCATTATTTTGGATAGCAAGGAGTGCCATAAGATGCATAGTGATAGGTGAGAAAAAGACAAAGGGAAAGCACATAATAATGCCAAATCTTTTAATGATTATAGCATTGTTCCTAGGTCTAGTGTTAAGATAGATAAATACATTGGAGTACAACTCACATGATTTTATACTTATTGCTTCATCACTTGATGCTATTGAGTTGATCAATGCTCTATCTTCTTATTGAGTATTGTTAGAATATTAGAGTGGCAACATGGAAATGTGTGCACAAGAGGGAGAAGAGAGCTCAAAGTACAAGAACAAAATCTTGCTCTCTAAGTTGCTTATGGAGTATAACTAGTACACTCTCTCATCTATATTGAGAGTGACCTTTGGCCATGTATGTTTTGCCTTATTGGAGCTAGGATTAGGGTTTTTCATCCTCCAATGGCTCCTCTACAAAAATATATTGGAGCATCGCTCGATGGATGGGTCACTATGGATAGAAGTGGCCTTGGGATTCACGTGGGGTTGATGTCCACCCTAGGGGTAGCTAGCCTCACATCATTGGGCATTGGTAGAGCTCCCTCCTCTTCCAAAGTTGGTGGGCTGCCTATTCCCTGGATAGTAGGGCTGAGTATAGGGTTGTGGGCATGGGAGCCTTGTTGGCAATTAGCAGTGCAACACATCGTTGCCAAACTAATTGTTGTTATCACAAGGCCATGATCTAGGGTCGAGACATTTAGCTGGGAGATGATTCCCATCACAATGGATACACTACACATGGGGTGACATTGGCCTTCTTAGCATCTCTTGTAGCTTGGCCAACTCTAACTTTAGTCAACTATTTCTTGGTTTTGGTTGATGTTTTTTCCCTTATCCTGCGTGCCATGGCTTGACTGATCACTAAGGATTAAGGGTTTGTTAGTGTGACTCTTGAGCTTCTCTCTCTCAGCAAGTCATCTATGCATATTGCCTCTTCAAAGACCCTAGCTAACACGCCCCTTAATAGTAGGTTCAAGTTACTAGCTAAGGCCCTATAGAGCTCTTTGTTTTAGATTCCGTTGATGAAGACAGTGGAGATTGCTCCCTCATTGGGTCACTCCATCGCTACAATCCTCTTGTAGGGACTTCTCACATGAGATACATAGTCTCGGATCTCCTCCTTGTCTTTTTTGGCTAACATTCATCAGCTTGAGACAATAAAGTTGTGTAAATATCTAGTCTCGAAAAATCTTTTAATGAAAATATTCTTTAGGTTATTGAAGTTGTTGCACTCAACATCGTCTAGGCTTGTAAACCAAGTTCGTCATCCCTTGTCTCCTAGGAAGAGTCTAAAAGCTTGAGCACATTGAGCGGGGTCCATGAGACTGTTTGCCTTGCACATGAGCTCAAACTGCTCAACAAAGCTATAAGGATCGTTACATGTCTGATACTTCTCAAGTTGCTTTGCAACTATAGGTATCTTGGTCTAGCTTCTAATGTTTGTGGTGAACCCAGTCCAGTTAGCAATGAAGTTGTAGGGATACCCTGATTTGCTCTATGGCAGTGTTATCTAACAACCGCTTCATGAGGAGGAACTCACTCAATGTAAGATCAACCTCTAAAACTCTCTCCCTATCGACATTTCCTCTAGCTTAGTTTTCCTTCCTGCGATGGCTAGAACTTGTTGGACTTCATTAAGCTCTATTTCCTAGCATAGCCTCTGAGCACATTGCTCTTGATTGTAGCTAGCTAAGCATTGCAAGGCAACTCTTCCTAGCCTCGTCTCCTCCTTGAGATTGGCTATGATTTCATCTATAGATCTCCCATGGTGTGCTAATTTTGTTTGACGATCATATTGTGATATGAGTTGTTGTATGTCGATTGGAAAATCGCCAGGTCGAGGTCTTGGTTGCCCGCATCTGTGCTAGCACCTGCCATACTGGCAGTCTCTTGAACCACTAAGGTGTCAATGAGGGTGATTAGGTTGGCTAAGGACACGTCTCTAATTGTGGTCTATTCCTTTCTTTGCTTGGTTATCAGGGGGTTTAAGCCTATTCATCTCTCAGTGTTGGGTGTCTTGGTTTGTCCCCATGGTCCCAAGGGTGTTGCAAGTCCTACACTAGTGGGTTCATTTCTTAGCTTCATTCCCCTTTAGTGTGTTCCTTATTAATGGAATCACTTTGCATGTTTATGCTTGCTCACACACTTGGATGGTGCAATGCAAGGTGAGCCATGCACAATCAGGCTTTCAAATTTTCTCATGCACCTAAGTGCCTACATTGCAATGTACAACCTTCAATGAAATCATTCACATGCACACTAGACAATTAAATAGTGTCTCTACTAGGTGGTAAGCTGAGTAATTGGCAGTTTTGATCAATTCTTGGCTTGTCAAGGTAAATTTTGGTGTTGGTCAACTCTATGGTCACACTCACAGGTCTAGGATCGAGCTAAGGTCACTCATTATTTAGCTCACATCCCTTGGTATGTTGGGGGTTTGAGGATGGTCCCCAAGAATGTGTTATGGTTATGGTAGTCTTCCAATTTGGACATCTGAGTTGTAGGTCTCTTGACTATTCAAGTCCTAGACTTGACTATCCCAGTGTGGATTTGACCTATGCGAATGGTCTCGCAGGTCTGCCTTAGACAAGGGTGCCCATTCGAGTTGCCTGAGAAGGTATGTCTAGGTGGACAATTTGGTCATCTGTGCATTCAAACGGGACTGTCCAAGTGGACTTTTAAGTGTTCGAGTGGATTGACTCAACCATCTGAGTGTGGACCATCCGAGTTCGAGTAGGGCAGTCCGAGTGAACTTAGGTGACTCGGCCCCTAGCTTTAGCCATCTAAGGCCGTCTGAGCAACGAAAAAACCACGTTGAATGATAAAAATTCGATGATAGCGAATTGCTTAATCACACATGCGCCTAACTATGATTATATCCTTATTCATCAATCAACAAGGGGGGTTCTAAGCATACTTAGAACCACCGAGAATGATGATACAATGGATTTATGCTGCTTTCTTGGCCTGCTACTCTCTCCTGACATGTTGCTCTCTCTCTCTCTCTCTCTCTCTCTCTCTCTCTCTCTCTCTCTCTCTCTCTCTCTCTCTCTCTCTCTCTCTCTCTCTCTCTCTCTCTCTCTCTCTCTCTCTCAATCTCTCACAAGCTCAAATGAGCTCTTCCCCCCTTTTCTCTCCTTTTAATGCTCTCTCTTTCTTCCCTTACTCTATGTTTCCTTTTAAGATATTTAAAATCTCTTTTCTTTTTTGTCCTTTCTCCCATGTTTCTTCCTGGTTGTAACAAAAACTTATATTTCCTTTCTTTTTCCTTTTTGCCAAACCTTAATGCATTCTACTAATGAGAAACATTCTACCATTGATCTAAGTAATGTTCCTAAATCTTCCAACACCTAAATTATTCGATAAAGGAGATCAAACACCTTCTCACTCCCTTACTTCCTACCTAAATCAAGCATTGTTTCAGATATGAACTCCTACTCCATTGCTCGATTTGGAGTGTGCAAGCGCTCAAGCTTGAATCCATTGGTCCTAGCAATGGAATCAAAATGTCGTCGCTATCACTAGCAATCGTCAAGACCCTACAAACCGTTTATTGAGTCAAGCATTTCAAGCAAGTGGCAATGGCTATCTCTCACATAGTCATGCACACTCTCACACAAGGATATAGTGAGCTTACCATTGAATTTGATCATTCTAGTCCTATCAAGACTAAAAATGGGCCCAACACAACTGGATTTAAGGTGCTAGCCAAACTCCTAAACTCACCTAAATAACCCCACAGCCTTGTGAACACGATGATGTAGACACTATGAATTGATTTATCCAAAGAGCACGTTTGTAGAGATACTATCTCTTGATTATAGCCCAATGTGATCCCCTTCTCCTGACTCTAAGAAGATGGAGCACCTAAACATATTAGTGGCTAGTACCTCGTAATACAAACAAAGGGAGCACCCCCAGCTTATTGTTGTGGCCCCACTATGGCTCTCCTACACTCTGGGGATTAGCCCTAGGATGTGTCATTTCAACATAAAACACATACACAACATAGTCCTCTCTTTTGATAAAACGTTCTAGGAGATAATATAATCCTTACCACATAAGTCCCCAAAGAAACTGATAACACTACAACTCAAAGGATCCTCACACTAAACGTGGGTCAATATCTAAGCATCCAAGTGTAATGCATCCAAGGAATGATTCTCTTGATACCATGTATGAAAATGAAGATGCAAAGTGAATCACATATATGCCCAAACAAACAAACTTATAAATCAATCAGTGTGGATGTGCACAAATGGTCCTTTCATGGTTTTACTCTAGCTTTAAGAGATCTCCAAAAGTAATAGAGATCCACCAATCTACAACTAACTCGCTACATATGAAAAATGAAGCTTAAGTACATAACCAAGCATGCATCCAAAGTTGACAAACCTGTCTAACAGGAGGAAAGTATCCAGAGTACAAATCAGAGCTGAATCAACCCATAGTCATCAATGTCTACAAAGACAAGATATGCATAAACAAATTGAGTATATATACATAAACTAGAGACTCCTACTGTTTTTCATAAGCCAAGCTTTGCAATGAAAATGTCGAAGTACTCCCAGGCTAGAACAAAGTTTAGAAGAGCAAAGAGCAATGTAAGTTCAAGACATAAGTGTCATAGTATCCGAGAATCTAAGAAGCATCAAATGTACATCCAAGAGCATATGCAGAATGTAAGTAACTAACCTCGTAACTGATAAAGCTCAAAATCAAGTAGCCATTGTAGGTATGTAAATATTCGAGCTCAAGATCAAGGCTCAAAGCTTAATGAGAGCATATCCAAGCATGCACATCAATGGCAAGCATCCGTAAGGCAATATAGCAACCTGGGTAGCATGTAGGCATCAAATACATAAGCATTCAAGTTGTATGCTTGCTGCCATAGGGTATTACAACAATAACCTTCCAAATGTTGATTCACATAAGCTCTCATAGATCTAAGAAGCTTTCTTGAGCATCAATACATCATGTGAACATCAGAAACTTTCCCATAAGCATCATAGGAGCATCAGATGGTCAAAAGTATGCTACCCACAAAAAACTGTGAATAGTAGTCTACCTTTAATAGTGAAGTAATAGCAGACTTTAATATCTCCAAGTGGCGCTCAAAATCAAGCAAAAAGTATTCGAGATCAAGTGCCAAGGTGTACCAAATAATGGGCAATGTCTAGAGTAGTAGGTAGGGGTTGAAGAAGTTGGAGCAAATAAAGGATATTGCTGCTCAAATAGGAGCAATCAGTGTGGACAATTCTAGGGCCTTTTTCAGTTGCTTTAAAGCTTGATGAGCACTTGTTGAAATCCAAACCATCTAAAGAAAGATCTAGATCAATGTTGGAAGGCATATCTCAACAAGAGGCTACATGAAAATTGTGAATGAAGCTGCCACTAATAGCTTGTTACACACCTTGGCTTGAAATGCAGTCCATAAATTCCTGGCATGTTGGTTCTAGTGGCTTTAACAGTAATGTAGCATAAGTAGCAATTGAGAATATGTGGGTGGGGTGTGGGTCTTGCAGCAACATCTGGTCAATTTGAGAGCTTGTGTCAAAATTTATGTGATAAGCAAGAAAGTACGCTCGTTATTAACAAGGCAAAGATACATTCACAACTCAGGCATTTTTCTCTACATAAAATTGCCACCACGAAGCTTGTTTCTAGATGAAAATGATTAGCCACACCATAGCGTTATATGACCCACTAAAACAAGAAAAAACAAGCATGATGCGAGAAAATTTATCAATAATTCAACCCCATTCTGAGTAGCACATGTAACTCAATTGTTTACCAACTTGTCCAACTCTAGGGGTCACCATGATTGACATAGAAGTTTCAAATCGATTGCAACTCTAGGGGTCACCATCATTGACATGAAAGTTTCAAATTGGTTGCATGTATTCCAAGATCCAAAAGATTGGTAGGAGTGAGAGGATTGGCCCTATCTTCTGTGCCAACTTATTACATGATTTCCGTTACTACCAGTTCACAAGCATGAAATCATCATGGATGAGCTACGATAGAATATGCCTCAATCTCAAATATTTACCAATAGTCTTCAAAGATTCTTTCTTAGAGCTAGTTTGTTGTAGGTCCTTGCAGGTTTCAAAGGCCACTGGAACCACCAACTATTAGAGCTAGGCTCATATTGGTTGGATAGGTGTGAATGTAGCTTATCTTTTTGTACGTTTATATTTGGTGATTGGATTGTTTGAATGGGCATGCTGACTAGTGTTTTGATAGCCATTGCCATTATAAATCTTGTATTTGGCATTGAAGCATTTATAGTCTAAGATCTAGGATGGTGTGGATATATTCTTCTTTTGCTAGTCTTGAAAGATCTTAGCCAACAGTTCTCATTAGATCACTGAAATTGTCTTTGGGTATATATGTGGTTCATTGGTCTACTATTGAGACGTACACATGGTACAAAAACCTTAGTCGATTGTCTCTATGGAATATTGCACTAAAGACTCAATCCTAAATAGTTGGTCTCGTTTTATTATATAAAAGGGGAGAAGAATTAAGCACATTTATATGCATGTAATCATACTATACTTTAGTTCACCCTACTTTAAGCAAGTTATTCGAGAGGAACCATACATGATGCCCAAAACAGATCCTATTCTTTATATCATGGGATTATTGTAATTGACAAATAAATGTTTGTTGTGTGGGCATGGATGCGCACCACTTGGTTGGAAATTTCATATACGTGAGAGCTATCAAGCATCAAATCTAAGAGTGAAAATCCACACCTAAAGCCCGATTCCAAGTGCAATGGAGGAAGCATCGTAGTAGCATTGCTACTATTCATGCAAATATCATAAGGAAAGGATGTTAGAATATTGAAAAGGAAAGGAGGACGGGTGTTTCCTCTTCTATCCCATCGCTAATAGCACAAAAAAGGAAGAAAAAAGAGGGGAGAACAGAGAGAGAGCCAAGTGTAGTTGTTAATGACATATAGGCAAGGGCAAGTAAGAAAAGGAGGAGAAGTATGCTATTGTAGGAGTGCCTTTGTGGACTATTCTATATCCCGCCAAGAGTCCTAGGCCAACCCCATAGATGCCACTATACTCGATGCAAAGTGGGAAGTATAAGCAAAAGTACAAGTAGACATTGAGGAGGAGGTTAAGCATTTGTAGATGCACAAAGCCAACTAAAGCACAAATCACAAAGCACAAAGAAGCTATGCTATCCTCAAACTCTAATGTTTATGGTAATTTGGGGTACTATAGCAAGTGCCTATAAAAACCAACTTGATATTATTACTACCCTTATGTTGTAATATCATAATAGCATAGTTTTTTATTTGGGAATACATAGAAAAATTAAAGTGTATTATAATTTTCACAACAAAGCCTCTTATTTAATGTATATAAATTGTGGTTTCAACCAATTGTTGTAGCTCAATAGATCGATTGAAGTGCTAGATTGAGAAGATTGAGTTGCAATGACAAGGCAAGTTCTAGTTTGAGTGTGGATGAGAAAGTAAATAGCCAAGAGAAGAGGGGAAAGATGTTTGACACTATGGCAAAGCTAGTTCTTGTAGATGATAAAATAACAACCATTGTGAAGTGGCCTATAATGTGAGTATTTCAATATTGATTTAGTCATCTTATATATTTTTTCAATTTGAATCATTACCATCTTCATATAGCCCATGTTGTATAATCATTTGTATTGCAAAGTTAATTACTAATTGGAGAAAATTGAGAGTGCACTAAGCCATGGGGGGAGCCATATGTGACAATGGCCAAGCTGATTGTGGGCTAATTTTCTTATCGGTCAAGTTGTGGAGACTAGGGAATCTACGAACTATCCACCATGAAATCCTTTATGTGATTTTCTCTCAATGGCTTGCAATGTTTGGCAGTTTATATGTTACAGATGAGGGATGTTTTGTGATATGCAGTATCATAGATCATTTGCCAGTTCTTACGAAGCATAAAAAGAAGACAAGGCTCACTCATGATAGAACCCTTGCTAGTGGAATGTGGATATAAATATGAGAATGAGGAGAAAGAGGTATAAAACACATCCTTATATATGGATTTTGACATGTCCACACTAATGAGAGTGGATAAGAATTAACTAATTACTTATTGTTAAGATAAGGACCATCATTATCGCAATCTTCTCAAAGAAGTGATGTTCTTGATCCATCATCAAATATATAAGCAAGAAAGTTTTACGAGCCTTCTTGAATTCAAAGTGAAACATATTAGGGGAGCAAAGCAAAACCTTACCGTATGAGTGTACCAAAGTGGATGATCATCATCTATGAGAAGGGCTAGAGTGCTCATCACACTTTTATATATTCTAAGGTGCAAATATAAATATGTCCAATGCTTATGAAATTTATTTGGTAATAACTAATGGGATTATTTATGTACGTGGCTATTGTCTACTTTTGTCAAGGAGAGAGAGACAGTATTTGATGTATTTGCTCAATGCAAGAGCTTGGTGAACAGTGTAAGGAGCTAGGTTGGCATTACTTGGGCATAGAAAATGACAAGCATGTTTCTTTTCATACCTTACAATAGAGTCTGTAGTTTTGTAAAATCTATTCATAGAAGTTGTTGATTATGACCTATTACCCTTATATATAATTTTCTCTATTAAGTTTACCATTATATATATTATTGTATCTTTATAGTTGTGTCTATGACAATTAAGCATCAAAGATAAATAAACAATACATACATATTTCCACGTTCCCATTTACAAGTAGATCTAGCTACTTGTGACATTTATTGACCTTAGATGGCTCACAATGGCCATAAAAGCTCTTTGATTTGATTGTATGGCTGAAAATGTCACCTAAGTAAGCTCACTAAAAAAACACACTTGTATGCCATACCATAGTCAAAAGTTTTCTTTAAATATCTGAGCACATGCATCCGAGCTTTCTAATGACTTTCTTGTGGTTTATTTAAGAACATATTCAAAAGGGCCAATAGCAAAACTGATATTGGCATGGTTTTGCACAAATAGATGAGACTGTTGACCAACCTCTTATACCTCCCAATGTTTGTTAGTGTTGATGTATCCTCAATGGATAACTTCACATTGACATGTATAGGTGTAGCTATCTCCTTAGACTCAGTCATGCCAAATGTTTGCAATATCTCTCTAATGTATAGTTCTTTTTAGAGATGAAGATTTCACCAAACTTCGATCCCCAAACAATAGTGCAAAAAGCCTAAGTCTATCATTTCAAACTCAGAGCTCAAAAGCCTTTTGAGTCAGATGGATCATATCTTCATAGTCACCTATAATAATAAGGTCATCCACATATAGAACAATCACTACAAAATTTTTAGCATCCATGTAAATATATAAGTTAGCATATGAGGCACATCTTTTGAAGTTTAAGCCCAAAAAGAATTTATCTATCTAATTGTACCATGCTCTAGGGGCTTGTCTCAACCTACACAATATCTTCTTTGGCTTATAAACTTTGTTCTTAGAATGGGGGGCCTCAAATCCCAATGAGTGAGCCACCTACACATCCTCCTTGAGGTCACCATTTAAGAATGTTGATTTAACATCCATTTGGTAATTTGGCTACTTCTCGCAAGTCACTACAAGTGAATAGTGGTTATTCTAGTAATTGAAGTGAATGATTCTTGAAAATCAAATCCTTCAATCTATGAAAATCTCTATGCAACTAATCTAGTTGAAGTGAAAGAACTTACATTTTCATCCTTCATTGTATGTGGCTACTCCTTGAACACCACATCACAACTCGCTATGATCTTCTTTGCCTCTTCATTACACAATTTGTAAGTCTTTTGCTCATTACTATAACCTAAGAATATACATTTGATGCCTTTTGGTTTTAACTTAATTCTCTTATCCTTTGGAATATGTGCATAACATTCACATCCAAAAGTTTTAACGTGTGAGACAAATGGTTTCTTACCAATATAGGTCTTGTGAAGAGTTTTTTCCTTAAAAGTCTTTATGTGACTCCTATAAAAAGATGTAGACTATAGTACTTACAACTTTGGCCCAAAATTGACTTAACAATCCCTTGCACTTAAGCATGCACCTTGCCATTTCCACAATGGTGGGATTTCAACATTCAACAATGCCATTTTTTTTAGGTATATGAGGTGTCATCAATTGACACTTAATCTCTTTGCTCTTGCAAAAGTATTCAAACTCATTTGAGTTGAACTCACCATCGCCATTTGTTCTAACTTCTTCACATTTTGCCATGTTTCATCTTGAATAAGTTTAAGCCATTCTTTAAACTTACCAAAAACTTGAGCCTCATCACGAAGGAAGCACATCCATATCTTCCTAGTGTAGTAGACGATGATTGATATAAAATAAGAAGATGTTCCCAAGGCCTGTGTAGGCATTTTACTACAGAAGTGAGCATGTATTAACTCTAGAGGAGCCAAGTTTGGTTGATTCTTGCTTTCTTATGGAAATACATTTATCTATCAGTTGCCCATTTTACAAGCTTCACATAGTTCCACCATTTCAATTACTATAGGTAGTGAGTAACCATACAGAGTAACCATACATTGCTTATGCATCTCCTTTAACACTGGAAATCCAATGTGACTAAATCTTTTACACCAAAGTTTACTTGTACCCACACCATCAGTGGTGGCTGTTAGAGCACTTAGCTTATGTAAGTTGTTTCTTCTTTCTCCTTTGTAAACAACTTTGCTAGTAGTATTGAGAATTTCTACATCTATCTTGGTAAACCTCACCTCATGGCCAAGATCAATTATAGAAGCAATTGACAGCAAATTTCTCTTAATTCTAGAATATGCAATACATATGAAAGCTTTTTGAGTTCATCGTTTGTAGTAACAAAGGGAATAATTCATGTACCCTTAGTAGGGCATTTTGTATCATTCCCAACCATCACAATGATAGATTCTCGAAGAGGTTGCATAGAATTGTATAGACATTTCTTGTTGTTCATGTGATGAGAGGTGCTACTATTTAATATCCATGAGTCAATGGTAGATGCTTCTTGCATCGAGAAACACACTTTCTCAATGGTCACCATGAATAAATCTAGCCCTATTGGCTATCTCCTTTCCTTTAATTTTTAGGGTGCCATTCTTTTCATTTGTCTTCTTGACACAACAATATGTGATTGCGTGTCCTTTCTTCTTGGAACAAAAGCACTTTTCTTGAAATTGTTTCTTATCCGCCCTTATTGTTTTTGTCACTATTGGTAAAAGAATCACATTTTCCTTTCACATTAGTGGAGGATGTAGCATCTCCATTACTGCTACTACCTTCTCGAGCTTTAAGCTATAGCTTCTCCATTATTAATAGTAGACAAAATTCCTCAAACATTAAAGCTTAGGGTCTCACCTAAGTGTTTAGGAAAATTACTAGTCCATCAAAATTTGGTGGACAAATCCGAAGACACCTCTAAGGTAACTCGTGATTAGTCTTTTGTATCCCAATGCCAACCATTTGGTCGTATAGATTCTTAATTTGAGTGATAAATGCTTTAACTCTCTCTCCTTTAGTAGAATTCTTTGGATTGCCAGTTGATTCTCTAGGTTCTAAATTCTTATTTGATTTCATGTTTCTATTGAATGCTTAGTATATTTCAAGCCTCTAATGCCTTGGTTGTATGTTGGATCAAGATCAAAACACTACTAGAACAACTTGTAACTAAGGCACACAATACATCTGCTTTTCTTCATTTCCAAGCCTGTAAAAGATCTACATTTTGAAGAATCGTAATACTCAAATTTGATGGGTTAGTGGTGGGTTGTGGTTCTAGGTTAGTCCCGAATACCATCTCCAAAAGCTCATAAGAATCAAGGATAGTAATTTTACACTTTCACAAGTTTGTAACATCTAACTTGCCTCACTAAAGGTTGGTGGACGAATCTTCAGTGTTTGAATTGCTATTACAACAGTACCACTACCTAATACACTAGACGATATTTCTCCTCTTTAATATTGAATCCATTACCTCTCTTGTACTCTTTACTTCTTAGAGTCCCCCTCAACTCTAATATCATATAAAAATTACACTGCCCAACAAACAGAATCTCAGCAAGGAGTAGAGGATGTACAACAAATATGAAAAGAATAGAAATTGCTTTACTTTTAAATGAATGGATATAAAGATGGATTCATTCACCCATTTTCTTCCACTGTGAAGCTTAAATGACAATCCAAATATATAATAGGCAAAGAGATTAAGGCTATCTAGAAGAACTCTAATAAGGTGAAAGATAGATTGATGATAGCTTGGGAAGAGTCTTCCTTTCATAACTTGGGAAGGTAATTTAGTCGCCTTGTTTGATATAATATGAATCTTTCCTAGTTGGCCAATGAATATTTTCTTTATTGTCAGGCCGAGGGTGCTACTTTCAAACCCCCAGTGGCCCCCCTTAAACCCCCAAGCTAGAGGCCGCTTTTGCAGCCCCCTAACCCCAAAATAGGGATCCTTGATAACTCCCACACCCCTCAACTCAATGCATTATGCTTCCACTTGCTATCGACATAGATACTCTATTTAACCCAAAGGCTAGATCCACAAAGGTCACCTTTTTGCCATCCAATCGCATAGACCCTTATCTGACATACAAGTCAAGACCCAAGGCTCACACATAGCTTCTCCTCATAATGGGGGTCTTATAACTTAGAGCGCCATGGATCATTGGTGACACCTTACAAGTGTTGGGTACTGAGCATATATAACAAGGTTATGAGCATCAACATCAAATCAAAAGAAACAACACTATAGAAATTAAGCTAATTCTTACCATTTTTGAAAGTTTATGATCTTTCCCTTGCCACTTTGATCAAGTTATAAAGATAAATCTAAGCAATCTCTCAACTCTTCTTAAAATTCACAACTCGCTTCTCTTCAACTTCCACTACTCCAAAGGGCAATGCATTTTCTCTTCTACAACTTCAATCGGTTCACTTTGTTGGCACTCTCCAATTCCTCAGCTTCACCAAGTGTTTCTCCTCCTTAACATCTTCGACAACACTTCTTCCTTATTGATGCCCTCCACTGCTTTTGATCTTCCTCATCATTATATAACCTTATATATGTGTCCCTAGGGTGGCATCCTCAACAAACGACCAAAACTTAGCTTTGAGGTAAAATATATTGCTACTTTTTGAACATTTGAAGCTTTCAAAAAGTGTTTCAACACAAAAGCTACTATCATCGATGACATAACTCAAAGATGGTTTCATTTTTATGATAAAAAGCCTTTTCATAAGCTTTAAGCTTATACTTTAGACAACTTAGGCCCTTCATTCACATATCCTCAAGACACTCCAAGGAAACCTACATTTTGAACTATTTTAATTCATTCTTATAACACACTCCATACCTTATTACGTATATGACCTCCTTCAATCCCATATGTGTGTAACACATACATACACATATGCATACATAAAGAAAGCCCGCATTTGCATATGTGTATACTATTTCTTTGCATCTTGTATCTATTTTAAAATATTGTTAAATTTTTATTGGATATGTTACTGAATAAAGCCCACATATTTTTTGATGAAAATTTAGTAGCATTTTGAAATCATAGTTATAAGATGCAAAGGAATAGTCATGCCAAGTACTTTTAAAAAATGATTTATATTAAACAATTGTATACAACAGAACGAAGATTAGAACTCCAACAAAGCATTCAAAGATATGGATAGAGGAGTAAACTTCTACCTACAAGTCAAACAAACCCACATATTAGTAAGAACTAATAAATAGATCTACACTATAAGTTTCAACATTCATTCATGGTTTCCATTCCCTTCAACCCATATACAAGTTTACCTTACTTGAGTTCATAACTTGAGTAGACTATTGAAGGTACTTTGTAGTAGCAAATTGAAGTGGTGGGGGGCTATTTAAGCATTAGTAATAAACAACATCAACATATGAACAAGGCAAAGGAGGAGGGTAAGAAAGAGGGGTTGGATGGGGTAAGAGGTATAGACCTTTTTATATATACTAGCGTTCCGCACATGCTTTGCATGCACAGAATGCTAGGTCACTTCATAGCAGCTTTGCTGCCATGAAACAACAAGCAAAGTTGTCGTGCGGCACTTGATAATCCATTTCTCCTCTTTCTCTCTCCTCTTTTCCCCCTCTATTTCTAATCTTTTTCTTCTCTCTCTCTCTCTCTCTCCCCCTAATTCGCTATGTCTAAATCTCTCTCTGTGCCTTTTATTTTAGTTTATTTTCTCTCATTTTCTTGTTCTCTCTCTCTCTCTCTCTCTCTCTCTCTTCTTTTCTTTTCCTATCCTCTTTTTTCCTTTTTTTCCTCTTCTCTCTCTCTCTCTCTCTTCATTCTCTCTTTAATTTTTTTTATTTTCTCTCTCAGTCTCTCTTTTAAATCTTATCTTTCATATTTGTATAATGCTTTCTCTCTGTGTTCATATTCTCTCTTCTTCTTCTTCTTCTTCTTTTCTCTCTCTCTCTCTCTCCCCTTTTCTCCTCTCCCCCTCTCTCTCTCCTCTTTTCTTCTTCAGTTGTATCACAGTTTGTCTCATAGGCCAGTTTTGGTCTTTAGAAGACGTTAATATAACTTTCTTTCTTTCTTTCTTTCTCCCTTCTCTCTCTCACCCCTCTTTTTTCCTTTTTAAATTCTCTCTTTATTTTTAAAAATTTATTTTCTCTCTCTATAATTCTCTCTCTCTCTTTTCCCTTTTCTTCTCCCGTCTCTCCTCTCTTTTCTTTCTCTCTCCCTCTACTCTTTTTTCCTTTCTTCTTCTTTTTCTTCTTATTCTTCTTCTCCTTTCTTCTTTTTCTTTTTCTTCTTCTTCTTCTTCTTCTTCTCTCTCTCTCTCTCTCTCTCTCTCTCTCTCCTACTACTACTACTACTACTACTTCTTCTTCTTCTTCCCCCTCTCTCTCTACCTTTTATTTTAATTTATTTTCTCTCATCTTCTTGCTCTCTCTCTCTCTCTCTCTCTCTCTCTCTCTCTCTCTCTCTTCTTCTTCTTCTCCTCTCACTTTCTCTTAAATTTTATATTTTCTCTCTCTATAATTCTCTCTATTTGTTCATATTCTCTCTCTCTCTCTTTTTTTTTCTTCTTCTTCTTCTTCTTCTTCTTCTTCTCTCTCTCTCTCTCTCTCTCTCTCTCTCTCTCTCTCTCTCTCTATCTCTCTCTCTACTACTACTACTACTACTACTACTACTACTACTACTACTTGTCAAAATTGTGGGAGAGAAGGAAGGAATCTCACTTGTAGCTTTCTTGCTTGCACAATGGGGGAATACACACACAGGTGGAGGCTGAAAATAGTTTTCCTCTTCTTAGTTGTGTAAACCAAAAAGAACTCAAGTACATAGAAATAGAAGAACCCTATATATGGGTCTCAAACCAAATTCAACTAACTAAGGTGGCATACTAACTGAGCCACGAACTAGAGTAGATAAGGATAGCTGTCATCTAGCTATTATTCATGGGCGGTGTACCAACCACATCTGTAACAATTGACAAGTCGGTGATATAAATGCACAATGGTCACCCTGGCATATCACGAGTGGAGCTCGATATCTCAACACTCCCCCTCGAGCTCAATCCCAATTCCTGCACACCAAGTAGGTCTCTGAACTTGCGCAGCTTCTCTACGCCCAATGCCTTCGTAAATATGTCAGCTACTTGATCCTCTGTGCTGACATAAACTAGATCAATAAGACCTATTAAAACCCTCTCCCGCACATAGTGATAATGCACCTCAATGTGCTTTGTTCTAGCATGATAGACTGGGTTATTTGCCAAGTGTATACTACTCATGTTATCACAATAAATGACAACTGGCCCATCTGTAGACTGATGCACATCATAAAGTAGCTTATGCAACCAAGCTACCTCACATGTAGCCATTGCTGCACCCCTGTATTCAGCCTCTGTGCTCGACAAGGCAACTTTAGGTTGTTTTTGGCTGCTCCAAGTGACTGCAGCACTCCCAAAAGAGAACACATATCCACTGGTAGATTGTCTATTAGAAATACTACCACCCCAATCAGCATCATTGTATCCATGCAACTGTATCTGAACCCCAGTCTCATAAAATAGTCCATACTGCAATGTGGACTTCACATACCTGAGTATGCGTCTAGCCGCATCCAAATGTGGTTTCCTTGGAGCCTGCATAAACTAACTTACCAATCCAACAGCATAGCTCAAATTTGGCCTGGTAATAGTCATATAAATCAAACTTCCTACTATGCATCTGTACATAGTAGGGTCTTCGAGAAGCTCACTTGCATCTGCGCTCAACTTCACATTCTGCTCCAAAGAAACTGAAATAGGCTTACAGCCTGTCATCCCATATTTGGATAGCATGTCCAATCAATACTGCCTCTGCAAGAGCCATATCCCACTTGGTGATCTAATCACCTCAATGCCTAAGAAATAACGCAGCTCTCCCAAATCCTTCATCTCAAACTTCTGCTTCAATAGCATTTTCACATGAAGGATATCTTCATCACTGTCACCTGTCATAATCAAATCATCAACATAAATGACAAGTAGCATAATACCTTTCTATGTTTTTCTCACATAAAGTGAGAAATCTGCCTTGGAAATCTGAAAGCCAATAGTGACAAGATATTGTCCTATCTTGTCAGACCATGCTCTAGGTGCTTTCTTTAAGCCATACAAGGCTTTCTTCAACTTGCAAACAAACTCAGGATGAACATCATGTACATAACCTGGTGGCTGCTCCATATAGACCTCTTCTTGCAAATCACCATGCAAGAAGGCATTCTTTACATCCATTTGATGTAAAGACCATCCCTTGATGCAGCCATAGCAATGACTGCTCTTACGGTTGCCATCCTTGCAACCGGACTGAATGTTTCTTCATAATCAATGCCATATGTTTGTGCATACACCTTGACTACTAATCTTGCCTTGTATCTGTTCACAGAACCATCTGCATTGTGTTTCACCTTATAAATCCACTTACAACCAATTGCATTCTTATCTTTAGGCAAAGGTACCAATTCCCATGTAGCATTTGCTTCCAAGGCATCCATTTCTTCATCCATGGCTTTCTCCCATTTTTCTTTTCCCATGGCTTGCTCAAAAGAAGTGGGTTCTGGTTCCTATATCACTTTGACCATACAGGCATAGTGAATGGCTGTAAATCCATCATATTTCAGCCTATCCAGAGGATACCTAGCTCTGGTAGACCTGCGCAAAGTAGATTCACTCCCAGGTGCTCTCAAAACATCCCTGGTCTTCCTTACTCCAAGTGTAACAATAGAAGGAATACCCAACTCATCATCAATGCTCTGTTCTGAGTCACTGGATTCACCATCCACATAAGAGTGACCTGCATTCACATCAAACATGGGCTGATCTACCTTCTCTTTTCCTTTTCGTGATACCTGCATACCAGTATCTGCATTGCTTTGAGAAGATTCTCCTGATCTCAATCTGCCTGTCCATGGCAAAGAATGTGAACCACTGCTAGAGGACGCTCCAGGTCCACTAATATCTTGTGACTGCTGCTGTGAATTCTGTACAGCATTACCATTTTATGCATCTACATTATCAATCACATTTACTGGTTTATACCAGCTACTCATCTCATCAAAAACAACATCTCTGCTCACTATAAACTTACGAGTAGAAGGGTTATAGCATCTATACCCTTTTTGCTGTAGAGAATAACCAATAAAGATGCACTTCTCAGCTTTTGGATCCAACTTGGATCTCAACTCATCTGGCACATGAACATAGGCAATGCAACCAAAAATTTTCAAATGAGAAATATCTGGTTTCCTACCAGTATACCTCTCCTCTGGAGTCATCCCATGTATTGCTGCAGTGGGAGTCCTGTTCATTATGTAGACTGCTGCAGCAACTACCTCAGCCCAATAAAAATCTGGCAGGTATTTTTCATTGAGCATGGCACGAGATACCTCTCCAATATGCCTATTTTTCCTTTTTGTAATTTCATTTTGTTGTGGCGTATGATTGCATGAATATTGCTGCTTTATGCCATGCTCCTGCAGGAACCTTGCAAACTCATTTAAGAGGTACTCTCCCCCTCCATCTGACCTTAGGCATTTTATTTACAGGCATGTTTCTTTTTCAACCATAACTTTAAGAGTTTTGAAATGCCCAAAAACTTCACTTTTCTTTTTCATAAAATACACCCAAACTTTTCTGCTATAGTCATCAATAAAAGTGACAAAATAATGACAGCCTCCAAGAGATGCAGCTTTAGTAGTCCACACATCAGAGTGGATTAATTCCAATGGCTTCTTACTCTCTTGAACATGTCTAGGAAATGGTTTCCTTGCATGTTTTCCAAACTGACAGGCTTCACATACCTTATGCATTTCTACAACCTTGAATTTAGGCAATCCTGCAACAATACTTTGGGCTTGCATTGATTTAAGTCGTTGTAAATTAACATGACCAATGCGTTTATGCCAGATAACAATATCTGCAACTACACCGGTCCCATGTGCAAACATTGCTGCACTCAATTCAGGCATGTCTGCATCCAACGTAAACATTCTACCCTTCTTCTTTCATTTTGCTATCAAGCGACCTTTATTTTTCATATCCTCAACAAAGCATCCATGAGAATTAAATCTGACCTGCAAGCCCTGCTCAACCATTTGACCAACAAAAACTAGGTTCTTGGTGATATTCGGGACATGAAATACATCCGACAGGTATTTCTTTTTTCCATCCTGCATAGACAAAGGAATTTTTCCAATCTGCCCAATAGGATGTACAGTATCATCACCAGTCTCCACAAATCTTGGTTTTTCCATTTTCCTTGCATCCTGCATCCATTCTGCATGACCTGTCATGTGGTTTGATGCACCTGAGTCAACATACCACACATCGTTGCTTTCTTCTGCACTTGTCACAGAATTGGCCATGTGCTGTACCATAAACAAATGCTCATTTCTGTCATCACCCTGTCTACTAGAATATGCATAATTTCCTTATTGCAATTTTCCATTCATGATGTCATTCTGCTTTTTATAGCAGTCTTTAGCCATATGACCCATTTTACCACAGTAGTAGCATGGAGGGCAATGAAAAGAAAAGGAGGGGAGGAGCCATACAATTTCTTCCTTTTTTTAGTTGGTTCAAAATGTGCTTACTATTGCATTCCAATTATGAAGAATAGAGAGAATAAGAATCCAATGAATAGTTGCAAACTGAATGGGCTGTATTGAAAGAGCTACTGCATGATACTGGTTTCTAGATTGTCAAAACACTTCTTAATCATTATGACTTACCTCAAATATATTCCACTCTGCAGAACTTCCTATCACATGATATTGGTCTTTAGATTGTCAAAACACTTCCATGAGATAGAGCCTTCCTGGTGTCAACTTTAGCATTAAGCCAAATCAAGATGCAAACACAAGCACCCACAAAGAATCTTTTACTTAAGAAATTCAAAGCTCCAAAACATGCCAAGATTTGAACAAAAAAGGCTAAGCATGTTCTTATGCAATGATTGAGAGTTATTGATACAAACACACAATTTGGACATGCACGGCAAAAGCCAATGGCTGATAAGGCGATATACAAGGAAGCATGGGAAAGAGAAAGATAGAGGGAGGGAAAATTGAGATAAGGCTGAATGTTATATGTATGTATGTATGTATGTATGTATGTATGTATGTATGTATGTATGTGTCAAGGTCTATTTATTTGCAAATGTGATTCACTGTACAGAGAACCCCATTAGGTATAGTCAAATTAACTTCTTCAATTACTATAGTATATGAATTCCATTGAGGTACTTGGCTTATACTTACTTAAGGTCTACCAAGGTTTTGAGAAACTCGGATGTGCTATGTGGTAATCTCCTACAAGATTGGTCCCCTAACCACTACCACTAGTCTAATTGACACAATGATATAATGAAATTAACAAGGGTGGTGATAATGCAAAATCATTTCTCCTCTCATGTATGAAAGTAGATGGAGCATGTGTTTGAATGTGTGTATGTGAAGGGTAGGTTTTTCCAATTTAGTATCAATTGAAAATCTCATTTTTTGAATGAAAAATAAGAGCAAGTGAGGGATGCACATGAAGAATGGTTCTGATGGGAGCATCAAGTGTAAGTATCATACCACCTCTAAATGAGCACCTTGGTTAAGTAGTGCTCATCACAAACCATCTTAAACACAGTGAAGATACATATACAATTGATTATTACACTAAATCTCACTAATTTTGCAAGACAAGAGAACCCTCTCTACCATTCACACCAAGTGTCATGATACATTGTAGTCTAGGATAGTGATAATGGGTGAAATCCTCACTCTTGCCATGTATGGAATAGCCACAACACATATATGAATATATGTCTGTGAAGGGTGGCCTTTCTCAAAATATGAAGTGAAGCTCACATTTTTTTAAAATAGAAAATGGGAGAAAGAAATATGTGCATTTGAAAGATGGTCCAAACAAGAAAGTCAAGTGTAGACATCACACCTCAATAAGCACCTTAGGTACTAATCATCATAAACCCTCTTAAACCCATATTGAAGGAGTGTGTACACCTTGAACATCGCACTAGGGCATGCCAATCTTGCAAGACAAGAGAAACCTCTTTGCAATACATACCAAGTGTCTGATATATTGAGCTACAACTTTGCTTGTTTGGCATGCACATTCACATGTGCACATCTCAACAGCCTACATTGTATCTTCTATGCACACAACTTTTCCACCTCTCTAGCTTCACACTCTCACAATTAGACATAGTGACACACAAACACACATGATACTAGTAAGATTAGTCTTAAGTGCAAATAATATACATATCCACCTTTGCACACACATGCATGCATGCACATACAAACTCTCTCTTCCCCTCATATGGTATATTCCATTATTACAAACTTTCACTCTCTTACTAACCTATGGTAGTATAAGTCTTGGATTAATCATAAGCATGCACACTCATAAGTAACTCCAATTATGTGTGTGCTAATATTTGTAAATGATAGATTTTTTTATAGTCTATATTGCCACCATGTTAAATTCTAATTAAGAATTCTTTCTTTTTATGGAACCTTGTGTGTTTTTTCAAGACACCACAAGGATACATACATATTGCTAGATTTTGTGTCTAGTTGTAGAAACAAAATGTATGATGAAGCATTTAATACATTTTTGAAATCTTGTTTTAGCTAAATAGTTCTTAAACTTCAATTGGGGTTTGATTTGAGAATAAAATTCACAAGATATACATGTACTTTGCTAGTTTTTATTTTTTCGTAAGGGAAAATGCCACACTTTGCATTTTTCCTCTAAGAGCTTTTACTATCTTGGCATTCCATGCAGAGGCAAATTTAGTCCAACTAGGTTCTTGAAGGAGTGTTACCAAAAAAGTGAGTTCTCTTCATTTACTTCACTCTCCATCTTGCTCTCTAGATCCCCATTGATCATTTTGTAAACCCTTTTCCTTTTCTTGATGTGAGAAATGGCATGGAACATTCTACTTCTTTGATATTATGTGGCCCTCTAAGCACCGCATATGGTTCAAAAACTATTTGGTGATCTTCTTGGAGCTTTGATTATCTCTTGCTTGGTCCACATTGGAAATTGGTGAGATATCACATGTGGGAGTTTTTTTTCATATGCTTCATCATTAAGGATTCTTTTTTGTGCTCTATTTGGCATGCATCTTGTTTTTGTGGGACTAGGACATTTATGGTTTCTAGACTTTGTTGACTTGTTCGCAATATGTGTGCTCTTGAGTTGGTGCCTCACTTTTGGCTCTAGTTTGTTTTGAGTGGTCCTTGGTGAGGTGGTGAGGATCCAAGGCTCCCCTCCCACCCATGATAGTAGCTCCCTAGTACACCCAATTAGAGGGGGGTTATGGAAAGTGGTGTTTGAGAGGGGGATTTTGGTGCAGGAGCGATTTACTATTGGCATCTCTTAGGTGCACCTCTTGTTTCATTTTGTGCAGGATGATAGTTTGGCTTTGGGAGGTGATTCATGAGTCTACCTCTTGATGTGACCAATGGCTTTTAATATCTACTTCTTTAATATCGTGTGACCTTTTGGATATTGCATATGGTTGAGGACCCTTGCACCCTCTTCTTGGAGCTTTGAGCAACTCTTGCTTAGTCTACCTTGGATATTGGTGAGTTACTATTTGTGGGGATGGTTTCTTTATCCCATGTGAAACCAACAACAAATCCCAATAATTCCAATTTTAGAAAATTGAGCCTAGTGTTATTGTGGCATTGACTTACACAGAATGTTAAATATATTCAATGCCTAGTCCTTGTAAGGTGCCACCAATGATCCATGGTGCTTTAAGTTGTAAGGCCCCCATTATGAGGAGAAGCCATGTGTGAGCCTAGACATTGATTGAATCGTGACTTGTATGTCAAATGAGGTCTATGTGATAGGATGGCACAAAGGTGACCTTTATGGATCTAGCCTTTGCGTTAGATAGAATATTATGTTGGTAGCAACTCAAGGCACAATGCATCAAGTTGCGGGATGTGGGTCTCAAGGGGGCCAGTGGACGATAACACTAGTGCTAAGCTATGAAACGAAGATTAATTACAAGAGGAACCAAGACATTCAAGAAGAGATGACATAAGTCATCAATAATTCCAATATTAGGAAATTGAGCCAAGTGTTATTGTGGCATTGGCTTACATAGAATGTTAGATATGCTCAATGCCCAACCCTTGTAAGATGCCACCAATGATCCATGGTGCTCTAAGTTGTAAGGCCCCCATCATGAGGAGAAGCCATGTGTGAACCCAGTCCTAACTTGTATGTCAAATGAGGTCTATGTGATAAGATGGCAAAAATGTGACCTTTATGGATGTAGCCTTTGTGTTAGATAGAATATTATGTTGGTAGCAACTCAATGCACAATGCATCAAGTTGCAAGATATGGGTCTCAAGGGGGCCAGTGGGCCCCACAAGGGTCTGGGGGCAATGGCCTCATCCCAGTAGTAAAGTGAGAATTCATCCACTAACATGTAGCAAATGCAAGTTAGATAGTACAAACTACACTTTGTGAAAGTTCAAAATTAGAACTATCCTTGATTTTTATGAGCTTCTAGAGAATGTTGTGGACTGACCCAAAATCACAACCCACCTCTGACACCTCAAATTTGAGTGTCATGATTTCTCAAAATACAAATCTACAATCCTGGAAATGAAGGAATGCAAATACATTGTGTGTCTTAGTTACAAGCTATTCTAATACTGTTTTGAAATTGATTCAACATACAATGAAGGCATCAAAGGCTTAGAATATATTGAGGAGTCAGTGTGAAATGTGAAATCAAACAAGGATTTAGAACTTGGATAATTAGCTAATAGTAGAGAAGTTTGCTAAAGGAGAGATAGCTAAAGCATTTATCATTAATATCAAGAATCTATACAACTAGATGACTAGTAGCACTAGGATACAAAAGATCACTGAGTAACAAGCTCAAAGGTGTCTTTGGATTTTTCCACCAAATTTTGATAAATTGGTAACTACCTTAAACACTCAAGTGAGACCCCAAGCTTTGATATTTAAGGGATTTTGTACTAATGGAGGAGGAGTTGCGACTTAGAGCCTGAGAATATAGAAGTAGTGGAGATGTGTATTCTCTTTCAACGTGAAAGGCAAAAGTGGTTCCTCTACTAACTATGAAAAAAGAAGAAGAAGAAGGGTGGTACAAAAATGTTTCAAGGAGAGTGCTTCTATTGCAAGAAGAAAGGACATGAAATTGCAAATTGTCATGTTAAGAAGGCAAATGAAAAGAATGGCCCCACGAAGACTAATGGAAAGGAGACATCTAATACGGTTGAAGAAGAGTTGGCTACCTCTAACTCATGTGTATTGGATAGTGGTGCTTCTTATCACATGACAAGCAAAAAATGTATATATAGTTTTATGAAGCCTATGCAAGAATCTATCACTATGATAGTTGGAAATGATGTAAAATATCCTACTAAGGACATACATATTATTTCCTTTGTTACTAGAAATGGTGAACTCAAAAGTCTTTCAAATGTATTGTATGTTCCAAAGATTAAGAGAAATCTATTATCAGTTGCTTCTATAACTAATCTTGGCCATGAGGTGAGGTTCACCGAGATAGGTACAAAGATTATTGATAGTGCTGGAAAAGTTGTTGGCAAGCAAAGAAGAAAGAAGGAACAACTTATATGAGCTAAGTGCTCTTACAACCACTGCTAGTGTAGTCACAAGTAAACTTTGGCATGAAAGATTTGGTCACATTGATTTTGCAATGTTAAAGGAGATGCATAAGATGAAAACAAACAAGAGAAAAGAGAGGTGAAGAAACCAAGAGCACATATACAAAATCAATGGAGATTTGAGCACACAGAGAGATAGGGCTGAAATCTTATTCTTCTTCTTTCTTCTTCTTCCACAAAAAAGAACTCAGTCTACAACATGATAAAAGACTAATATAAAAGTACCACAATGTATGTATATGCAGTCACTAAGTGTAAACCCACTAAGAAAAGAAGAGGTAACACAATAAATGTGCCATAACCAAGGGTAGGCTACATGGGTATAGTTTAGCTGTAGAATCACTAGTATATCCTCATGTTAGTATCTAACATGCCAGTGAATAATATCTTGCCACATCACCAAAGGAGCATAGTGGATGCCAGCTAGAGATCGATATCTTAACACCTCCCCTTGAGCTCAATATAAGCTCATGAACTCCAAGCATAGGCCTAAAGCATTGAAGCTTCTCAACTCCCAAGGCCTTGGAAAAAATGTTAGCAACTTGATCCTCTTGTGTTGATATAAACCAAGTCAATATCACGTGTTAAAACCTACTTCCAAATGAAATGGTAATGGACCTCTATGTGTTTAGTCTACACATAATACATTGGGTTTCTACCCAATTGAATGTTACTAAGGTTATCATAGTAGACAACCTTATTGTCCACTTGTATCCCCAAATCACCAAGTAGCTTGCACAACCAAGCTACCTCACATGTTGTAATTGTAGTACCTTTGTACTTTGCCTCTATACTAGGCAATCAACTATTTCTTGCTACTCCAAGCAATAGCATCACTACCAGAAAACACTTCATTGAGTGAAGAGAGAGGTAGTTAGTAGAAGAAATAAAGAGAAGAAAACAAAAAAAAGATCATCCTCAAAGAACTCTAATGAACGGGGAATCAAAGAAGAGCAAATTGCACTACCAAGAAAAGGTCTAAAAGGAACATGAAAATATTAGAAGCTAAAATTAAAAAAGAAAAGGAGGACTTCAAAAAAACTCTCATAGGGTCATATGAGAGGATGGATGATGAAGAGAAATAGCTCTTACACTACATATAGAAGAAATACTAGTCAAGAGAGGGAAGAATAACATCATAAGGAGAAGCTAGTTGAAAACCTACCACACCTATTGATCAAGGAACCTTTTAATAGCTAGTTTAACCAATAAAAGATATGCAAGCCAAGTTTGCTAAACTAGAAAAAATGAAAGCCACAAAGGAGGTCACCATCACTTCCCAAGGAGAAAAGCAATGCTTTGTCTACCACTGAGCCCACATGAGTGTAATTTAGTACCAAGAATAATGGGTGGTCTAGGCACCTTAGAAAAACTATGTTAAGAGTTGTAGGTGTGGTTGGATGAGACCCGAGAAGCCTAGAAAAGATTCATAATACAATCCAATCAACAATTATAGGACCTCCAAGCATAATTAAAGGAGTGTGACCCTAGAAGTAAAATCCAAGGAATAAGAAGTAGAAGGGATGCAAAAACAATGTGAGGGCAAGCCCCACTAATAGATCTCAAATTCCAATTGGAATAGGAAAGAGCAAAAATATCCCTTCAAAAAATAAGGAAACTCCAAGAAAATTAGTAGGTTCAAGGGCAACTACAAGCAACCTGCACAAGTCTATAGTAAGCAATCATAGTAAACCTGATAGGAGTTGGCAGCTTGATGAAAAGTGAAACTCAAAGAGCTTATGGAGAAACACTAATGAAATTGGCCAATGACTTGGTAGAATCACTTCATATAGAGAGTCATCTCAAGGCTTGTGTAGTCATTTATGAATATATGATTGCATAGTGTCAAGAGCTCTACTATAAGGCCATCCTAACAGCTTCCATGCCTAAATACTAAGGATGTTCCAAACTCAAGGCTCAGTCGTATTTCATCATCACTACATTAGAAGGTTTGGGCCTTGGCCACAAACTCAAACTCTTGACTCTCGAGCCTACAAAAGAAGCATTGATATGTTGCTTATCGGGTATTGGCTATAGTGCTCAAGAGTTGAAGGCACTAGGACTTTGCAAACAACTGCAATCTACATCACTGGATCCACAAAAAATCTTGGTAGCAACTACAAACTATACACATCCTCTTGAGTTTGGTGAGCCTAGAGAAGACATAGGAGAGGTAACCAACAATAGAAATGGCACTAGAAATCCATGAGCATTATGATAGGATGATCCAGGCATTGCAAGCCCCTACATAGAAGTTTCTTAACCACCCTCTAGACTTTCGAGGATATGAAGAAGTACAAGAAGACTTGGAGGAACCAGCGCAAAGATACTAAGAGAGAATATCAGACTTGGCCATAGCCTTTGATTTCAACATTTTCTAGGAAGAGAGAGTCTAAATTTATTTACCCATCGTCATACTAGTGAAAACACTCATTAAGTTAGGGGAGAGCATAGCTTTAAGCTAGAGGAATTAACAAAACTAAGATGGACCATGGGATGCTTATCAACTTCAAAAGGACAAAACTAGAAGTGACTATCTAGCAATGTGGCCTCAGGATGCTTAGAAATGCCAACAATAATAGCAATACATTATCTTAAAGGTAGGCAAGCTAGCTTGATTCACCTTCTACTATTCCTAGCCTCAAGGGTGGGCCAATGTGCTTTACTACCTATACCCTGAGAGGCATGGAGACTGCAGAGAGCAGACAACACCATCGTTGGTACAATTTCCCAAGCATCCCTCATGTAAATGCGGCATTATAGAACAACTTTTACCTCTTTCATCCAAGGAATCGTAGACCTTCCTTTAACAAGTTCCTCAAGAACTTTACAAATTTCGATGACATGCTTTCATCACCACATGTACTTATCTTCATCTTTTAGTATGACACTATTGTAACAAGCACGATTGCATATGAGGACAGTCTATCTCCATAAATTCTTAGACATAAATACATGATTGATAGAGTTGATATGATTTGTTTATTCATGCACACCTTGCTCCTCCCATCATATTCTATAGTCTTGCTAGAAGACATGATAGACATATGCATCACTTACTATATGCATCCATTCTATGTGGAGTATCCCCCATTGTACCATCTCAGAGCACTACAAGAGGAAAGACCAATTAGGCAATGTTGAATGACTTTTTATCCTAAACATTCCACCGCACAAATAACCATATACCAATTAGGTCCTCAACTATGGGAGAACACTCTGAGCTATCAAAAGTTTGACCCATCTCCTGATTGCACTATCACCAACGTCATTCGTTGTACAGAGAGGTAGCTACACCCCTAGCAACAAGCATAGAAAAATTGTAGGTACTTGAAGATACATCCTTTGATATTGGTGGCCATGCTCCCTCCCTCTACCACAAGTCAACATAATCAAACTTGGCATCCAAGCTTGACGTAGTGAAACCCTCCACCCCCAACTAAACTATAATGACTACCATTTCTCGTACAAGTACCAGCACATCTGGCCATCTACCTACCATCAACTCACCTTCAATTGAGTGCTAAGGTGACTAGCACTTGTCTAGGAGGGAGGGCAGTGTTAACCCTTGATGGCAAAGTGCTAAAGAGAAGAGAAGAAACACAAACTGATCATTGTATAATATAAATTACTTCTCACTTAACAAGTTAAGTTGCTGCTCAAAAATAGTTGATTTGGCCTTCAGAAAAATATAATTACGTCAGCCTTGACATTGCTTACTGACTTTGCTGCTTAAATAGGCACCTCTAGCAACAAATAAAAAATTCTTCTTGAATATAGCGAAATACTCCAGCAAGAAGGCCAACACGTACTTCTTCATACACCCAACATAAGCACGGATGGCGACTTATCTTTCTATATTTGGAAGTTGTCAGTCTGAGTACCGTCTGCACAGACGCAATATCTTCAGCTTCCAGGTCGGTCGATTTTACTCGATTCTGTCTTCTGTGCGACTGATTGATTCAACCAGTTTCTTATCGAGGCAACCCCCCCGCAACCGCGCACAAGATTCTGCTCTCTGAAAACTTGAAGTAGCCAGATAGCCGAACTGGACGTTGCAGGATAAACTGGGAATTACTTGGCAACTCGAGAATTCGTCTGAATACAACGTCGCAAGCAATAACAATTATAAGTTGCGGCAATTAACATTACTCATCGTCATATCGGCACAATATCGGTTATCAGATCGCACTCCTCGAGGCTCGGCCTCATGCAGATCAGGCAACCCCGATGTCGCATGTCCGCCACCCTGGACGCCGAGGTGATCTGATCAGAATCATTTTTCTTCGAAAATATATCCATTCCGCTCTCCCGACTCCCTGTAACGATCGCCGCCACCCCCTCTTTTATAGATGGCCCGCCATACAATGCAAATTGGATTTATTTATTTTTATCTTTTCTATTAAGCTACGTCGCCTTCTTCCTTCCTTCCTTTGCTTTTGATAGCTTTTGTTGAGGCTAATACTCATGACCCCTCCTCACCTTAGTTTTAAGGTCTCTTATAAATTAAAAGGATTCCAACCAAGTATGCATCCAAAGTCACCTTTAAAATCAAAAATCTTCATTACTTCCAACATTCTCTCCATCGTGTAGAGTGGCAAAATCCAAAACAATCCCGCATCTATTGAAAAACTCCTTGTCATGCCAAAGAAATGTGACATCATCCTCTACCTGTTTATACAAATCGCAGACTAGTTTGTGCTTGCTCCACTTCATTGAACTTTCGTTTCCAACTTATTTGTTGAGGTAGATCCAGTTTTCACAAAAATGCCTGACAACACTTCCGCGTTCCTTGCACTCTGACGATACCATTCAATTAGAATTCATGCCAACGTCCAAAATCCCACTAACCTCATGACCAAGCTATCCTCCAATACTTGTTTCCTTAGACCAGCATCAATACTCCCTCCCCTTCAACATTGTATCATGGGGAGAGGGGATCCCAACAACTTCTCCTTCCACCATCCAATGGTAAGAGAGGGTAGCTACTACTTTTGGTGTTTACAAGATTTTGACCATCATTAGTTCATTTTCATATGTACTTGTATCATTCTTTGTATTACCTAGAAGATGATAATTATAGAATGGTGCTTGGGCAAGTGAACAATTCCCCCATGAGGGCATTTTCCAAGTAGCACCATTGCACTATGCACAACACTCTATTGAGCATAACACCTTACATTACCCCTTGGCATTGTGCTTTTATACAAATGGGGCACTTTGGATGGGGGAAAAACTTATATTTGCAAGCATCCATTCAAGGATGAAAACCCTCGGCATTTGTGTAGCATAATTCCCTTTTACCTTATTACAAGGTGGGTGACTTTGGATCCACCATATTTATGGTGGCATCTCATATGGCAGTCTATTATGGCAATAGTATTCACGCTTATCTTAAGATGTTCGGCTAGCACCTATCCTTGGGTGTTCATGATATAAGTAGGGATGTGTTATTCGTCCTCCTAATTATGCATGATAAAGGTGGTAATTCTAATCTATTTGGAGGAATCGTCATCTGGATTAGGTTAATCCTTTATCTTTCTATTCAGGGTATCCTTATTGATCAAAGTTTTTAAGGCTCTTTTAAGGTGGAATGCATGAGTGGCTGTGTTATTCTTGGGTAGTAGCAACACCCAAGATCACTCCATTGTAGTGTCAATAACCCAAATTTCTTTTTTGTGAAATAATGCCCTTAATTAGTGGGCCACCAATCCTTCATTAGCTAAACATTAGATACTCAACAGACACCAACTTATGGTAGGTGGTGAAGCATCCCCCCTAAGATCCAACCTATATATAAGATGCAACATAAGCCATATCCATGAATAAAAGGAACTAGACATCAAACTCACCTTTCAACCATATAGCCAAATGGGCTCGCCCCTAAGCCTGGGAGCTAGTAGCATTGTGTCTCAGGACCACATCCATCAGGGTCTCATATCACCAACCCACACCATGTCAGTTATGGTGGATACATTAGCCAATTGTGATGTGCCTCCTCAAGCTACTTTCTCGTCGACACATTCTTAGTAGTCTATCAAGAGATATCCTAGACAACGTCGCTTGGGACTCCATGGAATACCTTGAAGTTTGCTATCGAGTTTGGCTTGAGCCTGCCTCACAATGGAAGTTTTCGATCGTCCCAACAAGGATCAACTTAAGTTCTAGGTTCCTAATATTGGTCAAGTCACCTATCAATCAGCTATAGCGTCAATATTTTGAGTTTTCACTTCTCATAGGATTACTTGAACTGAAGCGAACTTGCATTGCACTTGGTTCAAAGAGAATGGGAGACGAAGGGGAGTGTAGCACATCGACCCTTCTACCCATAAAGGTATCTATGCCTAGCTACCCATGTATTAGTTATGCTAACAGTGCTCACACACTTGTACATTGCAGGTAGGCACCCATCACTATCACTTCATTCTTTATTCTTTCAAGGACATTTGAATAAGGGAAGGTTGGTTACCCATTGTAACTATTGAAGTTCCCATATCTTATATCTCTTTCTCTCTCTTGCTCTTGCTTCTTCCACCATAGCTCTTGCTTCCACTCAGAGCTTACTCCCTTCGAGTGGGGGTTAAGTGGTAACACTCATGATTTGATGCTAAAATGAATATTCCTTAGTCGATTGGCAAAGGTCAGTAATATGGAATATGGCATGTTGATCAACTTGACCTACCACCTTGGCAAGCTATAAAAAAGTAACCCTCTTGAACCATGATTATCCATTCACCTAGTTAGAGATCATCCAAAAAGCTTTAACCTCATACCTACACTACAAGATATAGGCCTTATACCGACATTAAAAGCGACGAAAATATTCATAAAGAAATTTGCCCCCGTCATTGCAAAAAATATCGTTATTGGCGATGCCATAGAACAGTTGATATTAGCATCGTTATCAGTGTCGGTATTAGCGTTGCACTTTTGCAACGCTAATACCGATATAAATAGCGACATTGATAATGACGCTTTGCGATGCATATTGCAACGCTAATAGCAACGCGTGAAGTAAATTTGCGACGTTAATAGCGACGGTAACAGGGAAAAAAATTGTGCTTTATTTTGAGCCATACAAAATAGATTCAGTAGTAATGTGTACAATGCTCGTGTAAACAAAGACAAAGTGTACTTAAATCATAACATTGATACATGAAATAAATACATGATCGCATAATAAAAGTGACCGATTCAATCATGACAATATACTACTACTACATAGAAAATGTCTACACTATACCGTGACCAAAAAAGAAAAGTATGTGAGCTCCAGGGATCCAAGGGTGAGCTATAGATCCTCGCCATCCGAAACCTTGTCCCACCGCAAAGGAGCATCGAATGGACTTTGCAAAAAAAGAAACAACTACACATCATTCCACCATACAATAATGCATTTTAATTAAACTTAGTAACTACGAACAAGAAAGATGATTGACTTACAAGGTTGTCGCGTCCATACAATCAGTCGATCAATACAGTGAGACCATGCCTCTCTGCATATTGGGTCTCAAGGTCGATGGGATTGCAGTTTGTAATGGAGTGTTGCAAAGAAAACAAAATACAACTATTGGAAACATGATTATCAATACAAAGGATATTGCAAAAAAAATAGCAAGCATAACAAAAGAAAAACTTACAAAGTCCTCCAGATATGTCCTGTGGCCACCACTCCCAAGATGATGGACCAGTCTAGCCTCTAATTGTGCACTCACCACCTCACGCTGTTGTCTCCAACATCCTGGAGAATCTGTAGCCTCCTCCCTGAGTTGGCGTCAGTCATCCGCATCTAGCCACTCGAGCTTTGAAGCCCCACTCTTGAGTGCCTTGCATGCATCCATCGTCTGTGTGACATATATGCACGCATGCACTCCATCATCTAGCCAGTAAAAAATCTATCTGATGCGATCAGTACCGAAAACTCCTCATGCAAGGATGCTACTATGTAGTCCTTGCTCCCCTCCAGTATGTTCTTCCAATGATCCAAGACGTTGTGTCGAAAAACTTGTTGGCACAACTGTGTCATATGAGCTATCACCCTCCTCCCCTCATCATTCATGATGATGGCTCCTGTTAACCCTCAAACAAATGAAGGTGGAAATTTTGAAAAAGCTAAAGCAGAAGATAAAGGCCAAGGCAAAGTGAAACGGAAGACAAAGACGCACAAGGAGAAAAGTTCTAAATAAGGGAGAAAGGCGCGCAAGGAAAAGCGCAAGTCAATACTTTCGTAAAAGAGCGCAAACGCATCATGGTTTAATTCAAGGAGCGCCGGGATCTCACCCGTGCAATTTGTAAATGTGGACGAGCAGTGGAAAGGAAGCTAGGAAAATAGAAGGAAAATGGGAAAAAGGACCTAGGCCACGGCCGGCCATGTAAAAAAGGGGATAAGGGGATGACCGCCCAAAAAGGGATTTAGGGTTTTGTATATAAAGTTGAAAAGTGAATGAGAAGCTCATTCTTGTGTGTGGCCAAAAGTGGCTCTCCTCTTCTTTTTCTTCTTCTTCTTCTTGCTTGCTTGTGCTTGTGCTTGAGAGAGGGAGTGTGAAAGTGTGAGGGAGTGAGTGTGTGAGGGTGAGGGACCGGGGAGGAGAAGCTCTCCATCTTCTCCTCTCTTCTTCTCTTCTCTTCTCTTGCTCACGGTGATGGAGCTTGGAGCATGGAGCTTGAGGATGGAGCTTGCTTAAAGCTTGCACTTGGATCGTGGAGCTACCGAGTGTGCGAGAGAGGAGGTAACTCAATTGTCACATGGAGGTAAGCTCACTACACCCGTAGATATGGACGGCGCATTGGCTATGTGAGAGGTAGCCATTAGTGCTCGGCTTGGAACGCTTGAAACAATAAGCGGTCCTTGGGTCTTGGTGGTTGAGCGAAATCTCCCACATTTTGGTTCCATTGCCGAGACAAACAGATTCAAGCCTTAAGCGCTTGCATGCTTCGAATCGAGCATTGAAGTAGGGTTTTCCCCGAACCGGTGCTTGAGGTAGATAGGTAGAAAGCGAGGGAGTTTAAAGAGGTATTCGATCTCCTTAGCAAGTAGGTTTTTGATTTGTTGTTGAATATTAGAGTAGTACCATCCATCTCCATCTCTGGTTTTGATTTTTGTTGCATTAGGTTAAGGTTAGGATAGGAAAAAAGAAGGAAAACAGTAGGGTTTTCTGTTGTTGTGTAACAGGCTGAAACAGGAAAATAGGGGCACAGATTCAGATTTCCGATTGGAAGAGTATGAGGGACTAACCTCTGAGGTCACAGCAGGCTGGGATGGGGCAATAAGAGGCCCAGGAAACCAGGAAAGGCCACATTTGACATCCTGCCCTCTGAGAAGAGAGTGAGCTTGAGAGCCAGGGAGAGAGAGAGAGAGAGCTACGGGGAGATCTTTGACATACTGATCGATTCGAGCGCCACACCATTTTCAGGTACACCAGGCGTTTCTCTCTGTTGCTTTGCATCTAATTAGACGGCACGGCACAATTTGGTGAAGTAGACATCAGTCTAGAGGCGTCGCATGCAACTCGTGGGCCGCGCACTCGGACCAGTTCATCCGAGTCCCAGAATAGGATTGCCCTATCTCTAGAGTCAGACCGAAAATCGGACCTCTTCGAAAACCATCTGACTCCGAAAATTGGACCACCCTTCCGATCCGAGTCCCAGAATAGAACCAGTTCCAGAATCGGACCAGTCCCAGAATCGGACCACCTTTCCCTGTCGGATCGTCCGATTTTGAAAATCGGACACTCGGATTCTAGAAATCGAACGCAAGGAATCGGACCACTCAGAACCGGACACTTGTCAAAATCGGACGTCCGATTCCAGAAATCGAACATGACCAAAATCGAACCACTGGGACGATCGGAACAACCCAAAATTGGACGTCCAATTCTAATAATCGGACTCTTGAAAATCGGACAGAAAACTGTCAAAATCGAACAGGTATCTAGAACTCAAATTTTGACGCATCTAAACCCCGAAATTGACCCCAAAGGCTACGTAGAGCTAAAGGCACATCATAGATCCATCATTGGGCTGAAACTTAGAGCAAGTAGTTCAAAATTTGGCTATAAATGGTCCTCCAAATTGCGCATGGTGTTTACCATAATGGCCCTGCGGCCGGGGAGGACTGCCCCCCCCGGACCCCCGCAGAGGGGGCTCTACCTCCTCTGCACCTCCCCCAAGTAGGTTGGAGAGAAAACACGTGTCGTGATAGATCCTCCAAATTGGACCCCAGTGTAGTAATGGCTCTACATGAGCATAGATTCTCACTTGCAAAAGAGTAACCAAAATCCCATACCCGAACAACAGAGAGAAACAGAGACCCTAGAACATCAATGGGCCAATCTAGCCAACAAGGGCAAAAAGGCCACACTACAAAAACACATACATGTTGCATTCGGATTGCATCTAGTCAAAGCGAAAAGCAACAACATCGAGCTACATAGCGAGAATAACTAGATATGACAATCCTGATGATAGATGCTCCTTGAATAGCACTACACTGATGATCCAAGACATCAGTGGAGAATCCACATCTGGTCGTGCAGTTGGGGACTCAAGGACATTTGTCAGAAGGCTTAAATTTACAAGCCAATATTGGAAGCCGAAGACATAGTACCACATGCTTATCTTAGGGTCAAACTCACCGCAAAAAGAGAGCATACTATCGATGCTTTGATTGATGAAGGAGCAAATTTTAATATCTTGACCTATGAATCATGGACCCTACTAGACCAACCAGAGCTCACACCGACTAATACAACTCTGAGCCCTTACGGGGGACACCCACAAGCACTCATAGGGAAGTGCAAAATCCTTGCGAAAATTGAAACTGAAAGCTTGCCTATCCTATTTCATGTTCCTCCAAATAGTGCTAATTATGGGAAGGAAACCCTCCTATGAAGACCCTTCAAAAGGGCGACCAAGTGTGAGGCTGACTATGTAGCACAGAGGATACACCTAACACTACCGAGTGTGAGGATAGTCATAACCTTTAGCAAGGGTGACCTCATCGAACCTCGAGAGAAAGGCAAGGAAGGTGCTGACATAACAGTCAAGCCTACTAACGAGAGCAAGGACTTATTGGAAGAGTTGATACAAGCACAGGTCGAACAACGAGAACCAGTGAGTGAGGCCATGCCTGAAACAAGAAGGTCAAGAGACAATGCCAAGGACGGGCTTTGGACTTACAAATATCGTAGAAGACCCCAAAAGAAGCCCAAGTCTTATAGACAAAGACATCGATGGAGGGTCAGCACAACGCCATGATGGATATCCAAAGCGTTGCTATGTGCTCAAGGGTATTACGCAGGTAATCGATGGATTTGGATACCAAAACCCCCTGCTAAACCACCTCTATTAGCTGAAGGTGAGATTGCACCAAAAGTAACGAGGCAGAGGAGGAAATCTAACAGAAACTCCAGGTCTCGAGGCAAGAAACCAAACATGAGTTTTCAAAAGAAAGAGCCTTAGCCTAGCTTGCTTAATAAGAAGATGTCATATGTAACCATTGAGTGTACACAAAGACCATTAGTGCTCAAGGAGCTTTTAACTTCCCAAGAGGATAATGAGCACCAGAGGCACAACGCTGCTCGTGAGAAGGCTGATTGCTCAACAAAGAAAATAGCACAATCATCTAATAGCCTCGAGCAAATCATTCAGCTAGTGCCAAGTCCACGTAAGAGTCCTAAATCTCCTACACCCTATTTTTCCAACCGAACACAGGAAGCACAACAGCAGTCGTCAAGGGCGATTGCTCAACCCCAATCTCTATCTCCATCTAAGCTTCCAAATGTCCAAGAGGTGGGACATGACACCATCCGTAGCTCTCGGCCCAAGGATATGCCTGAGCAACCTAATGTGACTAGATCAACTCATGCTCGATCTACACAGATGAATGCTTAAAGGGCAACAAAAGACACGACCACTTCCGATCGCCCTAGGGATTTGACACCGCAATCCACCAAGGATAGCCAACCCACTGGACTAGCCGCTACTACTTCCAATCAGGGATCATAGTAGTCACAACCCTTGTCCGTGACAATGCCCCTTGCGGAATGTCTCCTTAGTAGTTTACCTGTGGTGGAGGAGGTGTCGCAACCAACTTCCTTGACAACTCCAACACTTCCAGAGTGCCTAAAACCTAGGTTGGAGGAGTTAAACACAAGGGAATTTGCTGAAGAGCTAGACTCTTCGAATACGGAGGCAGTTGTACCCTCACAACCTGGCGAGGCTATTCAGCAAGCCATAGCTATGTCCCATAAGGACACACTAGAGAAAGTGAATAGTGAGGCCCAACCAAGCACATCAATGGTTGACCTAGTCCAGGGTCCTGAGTCGTTGAGAGACACACCTTCACTAAACAAGAAAACGAGGAGAAAACAACGAAGACAACAACAGTCACAGGTGGTTATGGATCCCCAAGAACATTGACACCAAGAGCGCTGGAGAGCTGAGGAATAAAGCATCGAGTCCATCCATCAATGACCCCATTGATGCCTCTCCTAATAGCGATGAAACCTCAGACACATCTGTGTGTTATGAAAAAGCAAAGCAATCGTTACCATCAACAGTTGCTTACAACATTCAATCCACCGACAACAGAACTTGCATTAACCAATCAAGAGTGGATACAATGTTGTCACAACAGGGTGACAAATCTATACCAGTCACATCCAAGGAGAACCATGATGCAATAACGAAGCCTCAGGAGAAACATGGAAACCCCGAGAGCATAAGAAATCCTAGTGTTGGCCAAACCTGCTCGTCTAGGCCTGAGCCCCCAGTTATGCTAAAGCCCAAGCAAACTCCTAGAACCTTGCATGAGATAGCAACCAAGCAAGCCCTCATTGAATATATAAGTGTCATAGAATGCTTAACCGAGTTGGATGCTAAGCTCATAAGTGTTCGCACGTGTCTATGTCCTGGCACACATGGGCGCATTCCCTAAAGAGCAGCTTGAAGAATACTTGCCATTTCCCTTATCCTGGGAAGAGCAAGAACATCTTGACGAGCACTATAACAGGCTCCTGTATGAACACATGCGACTCATCTCTGACGAGGAAGCCGATGAACTACGCTTAACGGTCACATTCAATGATGTGCTCTGCCAACCAAATCTCTTAGAGATAGAGCAACTAAAGCAGCTATCAGAGGGTTGAAGTCAATTTGAACAACATTGGTGTGAAAACCGCATTGCAATGGCCGAACTAGGAGCCCTGATCATGACAGTTTTAGAGGAGAGATTGGCTAAATGGTAGTCTCAACGAGACCCAACCTATGTGGCACCAACTTCCTTTCGAGTGCTGACTGCCATTCAGGGTACGGACTTAGCTAAAACTAGTCGAGAGAACTCTCTGTCTGATAAGGTTCTCACTGAGGAGAAGTTGCATGTTGCAGTAGACTCAGACAAGATTCCATGCTACTCGATGTTGCAAAATATCTATCGGTATTGAGTAAGCTGCCACGAGTACTAGATGCGTGTGCCACACTCTAGTACAATCCAGAGTTCTACAATTGGCTTTTATCCTCATAAAGTGACATGGATTCATAGATAGGTATATAAACAAACAATGACTTTTGTGACCTTGTATAGATAATGTCAACACACACAAGCAATGATAGTCAAGCACAGGGAGAAGAGTTGGGTTCAACAGGCTAAGCTCCTCAGGTCTCCTCTCACCGCACATTTAGAAGTTGTGTGACCATTACCACCTCCAGGTGGAGGGCATGCAACCCTCATTACCACCATAGGAAGCCCTGATCAACATCTCTGAGGGTGTAGATAGGGTACTATCCCTTTCTATACACCTTTCCCCATTTCCGGTCTATCCTTCCAGGGATAAGCCCTGCCCCACTCCATGACAACTAGTCCACGCAACTTAAAAGAAGCCGAGATCTGCTAATGGCTAGAGGCAAAATGAACATCATCATAGGGGGGGGGCATCCCTCTACAACAAACATTGCATACCGCATCCCTCCCCTCCTCGTCATATGCGCTTGATAACCCACACTATAATCCCCTCCATGCGAATGGTTTTATCCTGTATCAAGGCCTAATCCTTGGTTCGCATTTTGCAGGTCCCCCTACGTGGAACACATGGAGCACCCAGGGGAGCTGGCTTGCAAAGACCCTCTCTGTCATCGAAGGGAATATGTAGCACAAGCTCCTCCATCGGTGCACTACGTGCCTAGCCTCAAAAGGTATGCAAAGAAACGAGGTCCCAAGCGACACCGCCCTGGACGTAGGCTGAAAAATCCCCAGGCCAGGGGAATAGAAGCTCAAAGAAGTACACAAGGCGTGGCAACACTGGTTGTGCGAGTCCCCCAACAGACGCTCAGGCACCAGGTGCTCAAAGGCAAAAAGGGTAGCTCGAGATAAGGAAAAATTTGATGCATTGTTCAAAATCATTTTGGAGTGGCGGCCAGAGACTACACCATTCAGGTCCCGACCGACATCTTCCCTGCCCAACCTCATATGAGGCCCGCACCAGCAGAGCCTCAGTCGCTTGACCACCCAGACTCGCCCCGCCTCGTGCAAATCGAGTAGCCCCTATGATATACAAGCAACTTAACAAAGGCCATCCTGCCATAACTTTTTGTCTTTTGATGGTTAAAGGGGCAAGCTCCCCACTTGTACACACTTTTCCCACCTATTGCTAATATATGCCAAGTCTTTAACAAGCACCGGAATAGGCATCGCAATCAACATCATAGGATTTTGAAAACGTAATATCTTGACATGATTGCATTTGTTCATTGTACTTGACACATGCGACTTGCATATACTCTCATGAAGTAACAAGTAGATGCAGGATGACACAGATCTTCGTGCGAACGTATTCAATGTCCAAAGTTACCACAAGACCACCAACTTCACAAAGAACCGCGACAAAACCACGCTGCCGAACGCGAAAAATCACCCTTGTGAGTGCCCATATTGCTACGCTCTCTTTCTGGGTCAAGCTCTACAGTTGACTCACGACAATTGTTACCTCAATTGTACCGCCATCACATGTCACAAAGAGGTTTGCAATATTTCAAGTGTATCTCCCCATCTCAACAACTGCTTCTTTAACAACGAGGCTAGGGCACAATCATCACTGTAATATCCATCTCCTGAGCCTTCGAAGCTTGACATTTCCCAACCCATTGAAAGGCTAATAGCCTCAACATATTGCAATGGTTGTACTCGGGCAGGCCAAAAAAAAAAAAAAAAGAAAAGAAAAGAACGAATAGATAAGAAGCACCCACGATCACAGCACAGCACCTAGGAGTCCTCAAATTAGGTGCATCCAGTGACCTTGGTCGGCTGGCTCCGTCCCTAGTCCCCTAGCCCCTTAGCATCACCCACAATTATTCAGGGCATATCAAGGGTAGGACATACCTAGGGAGCTTGTCTCGCCTATGGTTAGACCTGTCACCCTGACCCATTCACACGATTCCCTCTTGCACTCTACCTTAATACCATTGCAATCAATTGTGGTAAGCACCGCACGAATGGCCATGAAAAGTACACTGTTCTCATCACGCACGTCCAATAGCTACCAGCTCTACCGATAGTGCAGTGTCCCTGTGTTCAATTATGTTACGTCGCGCAGTCACAATGCAAAGGATGTCGCATACACCTTCACATGTACTTCTTCTCAATGTGGACAACTTTGCTTTATCCACACATCGTTATGAGAAACCAGCCCGCGGTCTTCTAACTACGTAATATCTAAGTATACACGAGCACTCACATAATATCTGCACCAAAATATATACATAGTTTGGGTCCTCAAGTGCAGGGCAATGCTCTCAGCTTTCTTAGAGTTCGACGTGTCTCCCAAACTAATTAAATTATGTCTTGTGCACGATAGAGAAGACTAGCACTATCCCTAGGGAGAGACCACCTATGAGAGGTTTTCAATTGCAGGTATTGAAGACCCCAACGAAAGTGTCGTGTGCTCTTTATCGACACCCAACTCTGAATTCTTATCCTTTATCATTCTACAAGCCCGTAAAGAATTGTCATGTGCAGAATCCCCAACAAACCAACACTTGTGCTGGCCATCAATGCAATCCCCCATAAAGAACAGCCCTACCACCAACTCCGACAACCCTTCCACCAGCCACCTAGGCCACCAACGTGCCCCCAAGGACCTTCGTCCACACCACCACCAACACTCCTCCATGTCAACCACAGACGTCCTTGCCACCTACATCTTCCGTGCATGCTAAAGCCTGCTACCTATGATGGTGAGTGCCATGGGACTGGCACTCGTCTAGGAGGGGGGTAATGTTAACCCTTAAACGAATGAAGGTGGAAAATCCGGAAAAGCTAAAGCAAAAGACAAAGGCCAAGGCAAAGTGAAACGGAAGACAAAGATGCACAAGGAGAAAAGTCCTAAATAAGGGAGAAAGGCGCGCAAGGAAAAGCGCAAGTCAATACTTTCATAAAAGAGCGCAAGCGCATCATGGTTTCATTCAAGGAGCGTCGGGCTCTCACCCGTGCAATTTGTAAATGTGGACGGGCAGTGGAAAGGAAGCTAGGACCTAGGCTACGGCCGGCCATGTAAAAAAGGGGATAAGGGGATGACCGCCCAAAAAGGGATTTAGGGTTTTGTATATAAAGTTGAAAGGTGAATGAGAAGCTCATTCTTGTGTGTGGCCAAAAGTGGCTCTCCTCTTCTTCTTCTTCTTCTTCTTCTTACTTGCTTGAGCTTGTGCTTGAGAGAGGGAGTGTGAGAGTGTGAGGGAGTGAGTGTGTGAGGATGAGGGACGGGAGAGGAGAAGCTCTCCATCTTTTCCTCTCTTCTTCTCTTCTCTTCTCTTCTCTTCTCTTGCTCGCGGTGATGGAGCTTGGAGCGTGGAGCTTGAGGATGGAGCTTGCTTAAAGCTTGCACTTGGATCATGGAGCTACCAGAGTACGCGAGAGAGGAGGTAACACAATTATCATGGAGGTAAGCTCACTACACTCGTAGATATGGACGGCGCGTCCGCTATGTGAGAGGTAGCCATTAGTACTCGGCTTGGAACACTTGAAACAATAAGCAGTCCGTGGGTCTTGGCAGTTGAGCGAAAGCTCCCACAGCTCCTGTCATATCATCTACAAAGTAGGCATACCCCTCTAGGGTAAGCCTAAGATGGGTCCTCTCCCACGTACGATCACGCTCCTGGGCATATCCAGGAGACCCCTATACATATGGTGTACCTACAGGGGTAGTATCTCTAAGAGTAGCATCCATAGGGGTGCACCTGCAGATAGCTGAGCAAAAGTCGGAGTGACTGGAGTAGACATCCCCATAGGTGTGAGAAATCTCGGAGGTGACGCAACTCCAACAAAACGACGAGACGGAGACACTGTGTCGATACCTCCACAGCAACCACTTGAGCCACTCTCTCTCGAACCGCCACAAGAGCAAGGAGTAGCACCTGTATCCTGAGCCAACCGCAGGATCATTGCATACAGATCTCCGTAACATCCCACTAAACCACTCCCTCTATCTAGCCCAAGTTTGGAGCGTCGACCTCGTCCTCGTCTTCTAGAAATTGAAGCATCAGAGCGCGCCAAAGTAGATCTAATAGAACAGCCTGATGGTGTCCAAGACAGCTCCTGGTCCGTCATATCTCTGAATCTCGCCATCTAATCTAAAGACATACACATGAAGATCTCTTATAGCTCCTCGTCGCTCATCCCTCGACTCATTGTGATGATCTAAATATCCACAAAGGTCACCTACACAGATTAACATTGATGTTAGAATAGTCAATATAAATCATACAAAGCACCATAATATAAATCTTTAAAAAAATGGTCTTACTTAAAATACATATCTTATGTACCCTTATAAGCAATCCGTCAACGAATTAAGTAGGTGAATGCTTCAAGTATGAAGTACCCTATGGTCCCATGTCAATCTCATGACACAACTCCGCATACACTAGAAGGTCGATAGACATGTCACCACAAAAGGATGAGTTCACCTTGTTCTCAAAGAATTCTTGGACTCCTGTATTTCTATCATTGTTACCCGATGCTGGCTCCTCTACATGCTCTAAGCTTTCGGTGGCCTCCATCCCTTGCAATATCGACCCCTCTATTTGCGTATTGTCCTCATCTATGTTCGGAACATCACTTTGATCATATACTCTCGCACTTTAAGGAGGTGAAGCATAATGTACCACCATCGAGGTTGTCAGGGGTTTGGATAGAAAATTACATGTTCACAATCATGTTTTACTATTGTGACATGTACAATATCGTAATACAATAAAAAAACATGTGAGTTCATACACCTGTTCACAATGGGCCGGCAACACAAATGTGTCGCGCAAATCCATCGATTTTTTTCCGAAATCTATTTCGAGAAATTGAGATGGACCTCATCAAACTATTGCTCCAACTCCTTCAAGTACCACTTTGAACCACTCCACACATCGAATAGGATCATGGAGAAGCTACGGTAATCCACCGTGATAATACTTTGCAAGTTCCCAAAATACTCCATCTCATCTATAACCGTATTTGGATCTATTGCTCATCATCGGCTCCCTTGCTCAAACCTTGCCATGATACCACAATATGTTGTGGAATGCATTTTGTCAATACGCTCAACGCGAAAATGTCGTACGTGTGATCACGTCGCACTATATATTTTGTACTGTACATTGAAACACTCAATTAGTTGTCGCATATAAAATATAGATACGACAAATCCTAAACATGTCATCACCTTTGGAGTACAACCCCTTGAGAATTCCCACTCCTCGGTTGAGACCTTTGCCCCTTCGCGAGACGTTGCGGTCAAAGCTCCATGCAACCATCACGTTGACATAAACCGCGGCATCTCCTCCATGCCCTCGGGATATCGAATCGGTCAATGGCTCGTACTACGTCAAAATTCAGATCGCACTTTCTCTCAATCTTTCCTAGCTTGCTGGTACTTAGTGAGCCACGTTTACATAAAAGCATGGTGCAACATGCAAAAGCGATTCACTTTCTCATCCATTGCAGTATCCATTCTTTTTTCTACCCCATTTTCAACCACCATATCTCTGATCAGTCTATCATCGTCCTTCAGTGATCATAGAATAATGTTGTCTGAATCCACCGTTGGTAGCCAGTGTGAAATATGCACTAATGCCTCAGAGGTTTGTATTACGAATGGATTGTAAGTGGCCTGCATATATTTGCTATTTGGAGTGTAGTCGTTGTTCATAATGCTTCCTCGTTTATGGCAGTTTGTACTACCGATCGCGATCGCAAGATGCCTTACTCCAGAAATACGCGAGGAGATTTACAAGTTATCGACTTTAGTGCAGTGGATCTCACAAAATGAGATTAAGACTTCCTCTATTGAATTCACAAGGTGGGGAGCAGTGGAGACAGTCTGTCTCTTTGAGAAATACTTGCCTACCAGCATGCTCACGATACAAATCTACATTCTTGTGCATCTTATAGATGAAGTGGAGATTGTTGGACCTGTCCATACGCAATGGATCTTCTTCTTGGAGCGCTTCATGAAAACCCTAAAAGGCTTTGTGCGACAACGAGCTCGGCTAGAAGGTAGCATGGATGATACCGTCAGAGTGCAGATAGACTTGACTATTTGCTTCACAATGCGCTCTTCTTTAGTGGACAAGACCCAAGAAGTGCGAGGTAGCTATAAGCAACCATCAGCACTCGACTGTGGCCAAAGCACCTCCATCTTGCCTACCTCCTTTAAATCCATTCATGTCTCTACAATGTCTCTCTTTCCTGTGAGGTGGTCCCATAGCAAGCTGCCCATGTTCTTGAAAATATGCAAGGGATCCAACAAGTGGTTGATCTGTAAGTGGGTCCAATATGGCAACTTGTAGAAAACTGAGAACCGTCACATTCTATTTGGATGTGACTCCGTCTGGACCATTTTCAGATCGTATCAACTTTGGGCATTCATACATGATGGAGATTGTCCAAGAAAACCTTCCCTAAGTTCATGATCCTTTGGCAACAAAGCGACATATCCTTGATATACCATCTTCTTCATGTGACCTTCGAAAGTCTAACTGTGGCCCACACAATGGACATGCATGATAACCGGAGGTAACTAGATCTATTCCAACACCTCTATCCAGTGAATACAAACTTGAACGAGCTATGATAGATATTACCAACAAGAATGGAAGCTTACTTACCTGAGTACTCTTCGAAACCCGAAAAGTCATGCATGGTCCACATGAGAATGGCTCGAATATTGGCGGACCATCAACCATTGCGCTTGCTCATATCTTGCACGGTGACCCCCTGCTCCCACAAAATCTTAAGCTCATCTACTAATGGAGGAAGATACACTTTCATATTTTTTACTTTGTAGCAGCCGAGAACAAGCAAGTTAGGGATGACATGTTCTTTCTTCGTAGAAAGCCATGGAGGGATATTGTAGTTGACAAGAACTATAGGCCACACACTGTAAGAAGTTGAGCGCAGACCGAATGGGTTCACGCCATCCATAACAAGACTGAGTCGAAGATTCCTTGGCTCTTGGGCAAAGCCTAGGAAGGTAGAGTCAATGTGGCTCAATGCACGTGAATTCACTAATATTCGTTGAACTCCATTTGTGGACCTATTCTGCACATGCCACATTGTCAAGCTCGCCATGCCGGACGTATGAAACATGTGGTCTATGCGGGGGATAAGCGAAAAGTGTCTAAGAACTTTTTGAGGGATGGTTTGCCCTTGCAAGTCCTATCGATACCTGTGAGCACCACACTTTGGACATGTTTCCATAGTCTCGTATTCTCGTTGAAACAGTATGCAATCGTTGAGATACATGCATGGATGCTGTTGTAGTCCATGCAAAGCTTTCATAAAACATGTCGCACATCATCATGAGACTCATGCATGGTATTTGTGAGTGGTAATATATGATACTTTAGTAACCTTTTAAAAAATCATAAAACACCTTGAAAAAGCACAAAAGTTTTTAATGATAGTGTCGAAAAGAAATCAACAAAGCATACATACAAGGTACCTCAATAACTCAGTCACACTCACATCTCTCCACCCGTATTTTGCTTGCACACTTAGGAGTGCAAGCAGTGTCTTCAGGCAAGATACTCGGCACCCATCATATAATGGTATGGATGCTTCCTCTCTAAGCGGATTAGAAGTGTCAACATCCACGGGCATCAATGCATCGATCATTGCCTCCATCTAAGGCTTCAAGATTGTAGGTAAGTCTGGAAGGTTGCATGTCCCCTCTGGTATTGACAATATAGATTGGGTAGTACCTTCCAAGTGAAGAAAAAACTACTACTACTTCCACTACTACAACAACAACAAATAAGAAAACTAAACAACAATAAACAAGAAAAGAAAAGAAAAGAAAAACTACTACTACTACTACTACTATGACTATGACTACTACTACCACAACAACAAACCACTACCACTACAATAAACAAGAAAAGAAGAAAAAACAACAACAACAACTACTACTACTACTACAACAACAAACAAGAAAAGAAGAAAAAACTACTACTACCACTACTACTACTACTACAAAAACAACAATAACAAACAAGAAAACTAAACAATAATAAACAAGAAAAGAAAAAAAAACTACTACTGTTACAACAACAACAAACAAGAAAACTACTATTACTACTACTAGTTCTACTACTACAATCACGACTATGACTACCACAACAACAACAAACAAGAAAAGAAGAAATTAAATAACAGCAACTACTACTATCACTACCACTACCACTACTACTACCACTACCACAACAACAACAAACAAGAAAATAAGAAATTAAACAACAACAACTACCACTACCACTACTATGACTACCACAACAACAATAAACAAGAAAAAAGAAGAAGAAGAAATAAAACAACAACAATAATAATAACAACCTCTCCCTCCCTCTCTCTCTCTCTCTCTCTCTCTCTCTCTCTCCCTCCCTCTCCCTCTCTTTCTCTCTTTCCCTATTATGTTTAATGTTTTCTCCCTCTCTCTCTCTCATTCCTTCTTTCCTTTTCTCTTTTCCTCTCCCTCTCTCATTTCCCGTCTTTCTCTCTCAATACACATGATTTTTAACAAAAACAAGTAAAAGAATAGGAGAAAAAACAAAAACAAAGCAAGAGGGAACAATGCACTCACCGCAAAGGCCCGAGGATGGATTCGGCAGCTCCTCTTCGCCCTTCGTACACTTCCTCCTCTTCTTCACAAACGGTGGTGGCGGCGGTGAGTTTTCCTTCTCCCTCTTTCTCTCTTTCTCTCCCGCTCCCTGTCAAATGCAAGATGGAGTTCGCTCTCCCTTTCGCTCTCTCTTTCGTTCGTTCGCGCAAAATAACGCGCTCGGGTTTCAGCCTTCGTTTTTCATCTAAGTACCGTCACGACGCTGCTAATTTGCATCGAAAAGCACCGTCGCTATGCCTCCGTATCCTTGTAGTTCTAGAATCCATTTAGACCAATATCTAAGCTTCACTCTAGATGGTGGATAGAACAATCAATGTATCAATTTGTTTGTAAATAAAGAAACTTTAGTCCTTCTTTAATTTGTTATTTACATTGTATTCTTTGTTTAGATTTCGTCTGCTATTGAGTGGCATAATTTCACCATTGATATAACTAGTGGGAAATTCAAATATACCATTAGGAAATGCATTGGGAGAACTAATGGCATATATAAGTATAAAAGAGTGAACAATTGTGCATCTTAATAACATCTAAAAAGTATACCAATGTAGTTGATAGATTTTTGTGATTTGAATAATAGGTCATGACAACTGCAAAACAAGTTTTGAGTCCATGCACAAACCTTGTAGAGTTAAATGATGACAATTAGCTTGCCAATGAAGGATATCAAGGAGCAATTGAGTTGAACGATGCAAGAGAGCAGTACATGCTTTGCTAAGATTATGTGACGCGGGTAAGAATATCCTTGCTATGTATATTTTGTAAACTCAACTTTTTGGAATTTGAATGGTCCTTTGTAATGGGAGATTTATCTTCCTAAGTGTGAAGTTTCAATTAATTTATTTGTATTGTGCCTTGTGAATTTATTATTCAATGCCTTGTATGTGATGAGTTGCATGCTTTACACTAGAGGATTTGGTGGAAGATGTCTTTGAAAGACACAAAAAAGCTCATCTCCAAGGTTCATAAAAAACTTCTATGTTTTTCTTCTTAAACTTGGAAGTATTCTTGTTCAATCCTCCAAGTGTGAAGATTTGCATGCTTTACATCACAAGATTTTGCAAAAGCTATCTTTAAGCGAATAAAACAACTCACCATTTCTCTCTGCAGTTGATTGGAAAAAGCTTACTAAATAATCCCCCAGAAATCTTTACTCCTTGGCACATAGCATCTCCTAATCATCACATTGTACAAAAGCCACCATGCCTTTAGTTTTTTGGTTGATAGCCTTTACACATTTGTGCATGGCATATGTGAAAGGCATCATTCATAGAGAGGGAAATCATCATTTCTTTTTACTATAGTGCACATGTCAAATAAGAAAGGTCTCAATCACTAGAGAAGCTAACTTTTAATTTGTTTAAAATAAAAACACATGCAATTTGATATGCAAAGGGCCAAAAGGTTGTGGTTGTGGCAATTTATGTGAGATTTCCTATTGGTGGGAAATTTTTACATCTTAATTATCTAAAGTGGATTGGGGGGTGAGTAGCAACTTCTTGATTACTCATTATCTTGACCATTCCTTGTTGACTTATATCTTGGTTGATCCGTTGTCTTGCACATTGATTATCTTGACCATTCCTTGTTGACTTATATCTTGGTTGATCCATTGTCTTGCACATTGATTGTTTTGAGATTCACACACACTGTGTGTGTGTGTGGGTGGACATGCAATTGAAGCGAGATTTAATGCATTTTATGTGGGTATTTCAAAACTTTCAAACATGATTGTGTTTTTGTGCTAATAAAGTTAGTTGTATGTGTATGAAAGTGGTGTAATTAATGTTTTGTAGGTGGTTAATATTTGTTTACACAAGTGTTTTGTGGGTGGTTAATATTTGTTTACATAAGTGTTTTGGGGGTGGTTAGAGTCAATGCCCGGCGGCGTCTCTGTTTCAGAAAGGAGCATGCACATTGCAAAGTAGGCAAATAGTTTTGATTAGGATTTTTCGAAAAATCGTAGGGTTAGCATGGAATCAATGTCAGGTGGTTTGGGAAATAGTAAAATAAGGAATATGGAATAGTAGAGTGTAGATACAGACATATGTGTACCTATAAAGAAGAAATGGAGACAATTGTATGGTGGGACCTGACCGACCGCCCGGGCCCCATCTAATACGCCTTTTCTAAAAAGCAAAAAAAAAGTAAGACGGTACAAGTGTCGGCATCTAATTGGTGGCGAAAGGCGCCGTGTGTAAACGGAGCCATGTATGAATGATCAAATTAATAAATAATATGATGATGTGATGATATAGGCCTTATTATTTATTCCCAGAACACTATTTGAATCTGAAGAACGGCGCAGGAGAGCCCCCCCCCGTCTGATTCTCGTCTTTCCCCCGCTGGACTGGCGATGGAGGTCAGGCAAAGGCCTCTGAAGCAACACGACCTTCTGCCCGGCCACGACCAGGAGGAGGGGGTCGACCCCCTCCTTCTCCTCAACCACAACAGCAGGAACGGTGTTGCTCATGAGAGTCAACAGATGTGGACGCAGGTGAAGGAGAAGGTCCAGAATGAATACCGTCTCCTGGAATATCACGCCCTCCCTGATTACCTTAAGGACAATGAGTACATCCTTTCCTACTACAGAGCCGATTTTTCCTTCACTCAGGCCCTCAATAGTCTCTTCAGAATGCACAACGAAACACTCAACATATGGACGTACGCCTCGTTTCCCTCTCGCCCTTGTATGTCCATAACGCAATGTATTGCACATGTTTTGCAAAATTGGACGTTTTTGCTTTTGTAGTCTGTCCTGCATGTTCATATGTTTGACAAGTCTGTCATCTCTACCTAGTGAAATTGGAGGGCATTGTATTTTTGTGCCAGGCAGATTTGCACCATATGAGTCAGAGCTGCATGGCTGCTTCAGCATCTCACTAACCACAGATATTTTTTTCTGCTATGAAACCATGGTTCACTAGATCATTAATATACAAGGGGAGTAGACATCATGACAATGTCCATTCAAAACGTAAGAAAAGAAATTAGATTTATGTCACTCAGAAACACACATAGGTATTTAAAACCAACCAATACTTGAGTGTAGTTTCCCAATCTGAAGGATTCTTTTCAGTGACGTACACTTCGTTCTCAAGATACTTTACAATATGGTGAGGGAAAAAGAGTTAATTGCAGGCAAAAAGGTCAAAGAAATCACCAACCAGGTAAAAGTTTTGTCTGGGGAAAGATGTAATGTCAAAGAGATTACCCATCCTCGAGGATTAGTATTGAGTAAGCTGGAACTCATTAATATATCAACCTCACCTTGGCCCTTCTTCTTAGGATCACGATAAGCTTTTTGTGGGGTGCACGTTTTCACCGGGCCTTTACCTCATGCAGTGGCTACTCTCCCTCTTCTCTGAGTCACCCTATCTTGCTGCTGGCATGCCCATCCCTTGCCCTTTGGTCAATGATGTCTTATCTTTGGCAGGTTTTTGAGTGGGCACCAGCTTTTGGCTGCAGTAAGTCAACCTGTTTCATGTTTCATGACTATATGTATGCACATTCATCCAACCATCATTTTCTCTCAGCTTCCTTAGTAGTTAGATTCTTATCTTCTGCCATCAGTCCAATGCCCTCGTTGACATGGCACTTACAGGTTTGGTGACTGATTGGTTGCAGCCTTGTATTGTGTTTAGACCAAAGTGTTTTTCTTCTATTTATTTTGCATTGCTGGCCCATGTGTGGAGGAATTGAGAGAGAGAGAGTAGAGTAGAGTAGTTTATTATCGTCCACAGAAGGCCAAATTATGACCCATGGGACCTTTCTAGATATACAATGATTCTCCTCCCCCATGGTAGGAAAGGGTAGCTATGGTGAAAGAATGATCTATGCAGCGTAGTTCTCCGGAAGCGTAACATGCGGGTGATGAGAGCCCCTAATTTCGATATAGGAGTAGTGGTTAGAAATTGGTGAAGTGGCCCCTGGAGAGAGAGAGAGAGAGAGAGAGAGAGAGAGAGAGAGAGAGAGAGAGAGAGAGTTGAAGCACAATGATACACGATCACAAATGAAAGCCAATGTATTGAATGATTAAATTAGAGTCCTTGGTCACTTATCTTGTTTTCTGGGCATGGAGGTTGTCCACATGGGGTGGGTATCTTTATGTTCCGCTAGCAATATGCCCTTTGATTAGTGGATCACCATTATTCAAATGAGATATAGCTGGTGACCACACCTCTCGATTCTATTGTGAAGCTCATAAAGGACTCCCATGCACAACGTGTTAATGAGCATACATAGAGATTGATAGTGGAAAAGCTCCTATGGTTTATATATAGTACACTAGATATTGCAAACTCAGCTTCTATACTTGGTCCGTACCTAGTGCACCAAAGATGTCTCTCAGGATCTCTTGTTTATGTGTGTTAATGTACATCAAGTGCACTTATGTTTATGGTTTACATTTTAGCAAAGGACTAACCTTGTAGGGCTACATTGATTCTAAGTGGGCTGAATATGTGGACACCCAACGTTTCCATGGCAGCTACATGTTCTTCTTGGGCTCAACTCCATTGTGTGATCAAGCGGTAAAAAGATATAGTTGTTGGGGTTGAGTCTATCTGAGGAGCTTGTTGGCAAAGCTATAGTTTTCATGGTAGATCTAGACTATGATTTATTGTAATTGCCAGAGTGCCATAACACTTGTTGCCAACTCCATCTTCAATCTAAAGACAAAGCATGTTGAGGTTTGCTATAATTTTTGAGATTACAGGTGAAGCTAGGTACGTATTAGAGATTTAGTCATCCCCTATATTGGCAATGTTAGGCTATAGTTGGTACAGTTAGTTCTCTCGGGCACAATTATACATTTTTTGTCGGTTTTAGGGCATTTTCAGTAGTCACTAGGAGTACACACCTTTTACTAGGTAGATTAGACAATTTGGGATAAGTGGCCATGCCATTTGGTTGCTCTATAGCAGGTTGCTACTTTTTGGCATTGTTTTTGAGCAATTAGCCAAATTTGGTTGCTGGTTGTCGAGTTTTCTGCTGATGAGAAAGTTGAGTTGTTGAAGGTACAAGCACATTGGGACAAATTGAACGCTTGCATTTGTTCTCTCCTCTTTCTCTCTTGCACTCTAGTTGTTATTGCTTACATCGAGCACTTGATCGTGGCTTAGGATGTATAGCTAGAATTGGATCAAATATACAATTGGATGATTGTTTTGAAGTGGGTGTCTTTGGAGGTTCAGATGTGGACTTCAGATGTGGACTTAAGAGTCCCAATAAGTCTTCTTCTATGCAGGAGCAGATCAGTAAGCTTTAGCGATTGCAGATGCAAGTCCAAAATGTAGGGAAGGTGGTTACCTCAAAGGACACGGTGATAACTCTTCTTTTCGGGTTACCCCCCCAATTTAGTGCACTCTATTTTGCCTTGATTGCTTCAAGGTGGACCGAGCCCGTAAGTGGAAGGAGTTGGTTTCGATGGTCTTGGACCAAGAGAAACAGCACAAAGGTCAGAATGCTCCAAAGATAGAGGCTTTGACTGGTTAGTCTTCTCAATAGAAGAAGAAGAAGAAGAAGAAGAAGAAGAAGAAGAAGAATGAGAAGTCCAAGTAAGATAATATCAAGGAGTCTAGTTGCTATATTTATGGTAAGATAGGTCATTGGAACAAGGATTTCGCTGACAAGGTCAAGGAGGACACCAAGAAGGAGAAGACTACAAAGGACTTAGGAACAGTGGCTACTCCTTCATCAGTCGCCTTTCTCCTTTTGGAGGTGATAGAGGATGCTCCTTTGATGGCCATTGATGTAGTAATGTGGGTCCCACAAGCTCGTGAGTGGATTGTGGATACTGGCTTTTTGCCATGACTCCTTTTTAAGATGGTATTGCCCATATGTGTCTAATGCATGGGCAAATTCTCATAGGTGACAACTCTTCGGTCTCGATCAAAGGCAAAGGTAATATACAACTAATTTTGGATGGGTGGGGTGGTGCCCACACATGAGAGATTCTTGATGTGCCGGGTTTAGGGTATCATCTCCTTTCAATGAATAAGATTTGCACCCTTGGTTTGATAGTTGAGTTTGATAAGGACTCTTTTCAAGTTCTTGATGGGGTATCTTTGTTAGCTTACTTAGTTTAGGGTTGCAAGTTTGTCATCTCTTGGTTGTGAGCTCTTGTTAGCCTTTGATAGAGACATGGGAGCTTTGGCATTTTAGTGTGCATTTCTTCTATTGTTGGCACTTTTCCTATGTTCATTAGTTGGTTTACACCTCCTGCCAATGCCCGACTGCCTAGGATGCCATGTCTCTATTAGCTGGATTTTTATGTTCAGTCAGATTGCATTTATTGCAGCCCCATGATCATTTCAGCAGGTTGGCCAAAATTTGGGCCATTTATGGCAATTCGGTTAGATTTGGTAATCTACAACTATTTATAGCTATCCATTTCTTACTTTGGTATTTATTCTTTGAAGGCTGCTCCTATGACTCTGGCATACTTCTTTGTCTTTGGTGCTATTGTTGCTAGCATCATTCTCAGCTTTATTTGGTGTCCTCATTGACACCTTGGGCTGTGTGTAGGGACTGATTGGTCCACACTGTTACATTCAGTATTCATTATTTAGTTAGTGTAGATTTCTTTCTTTCTTTCTTCTTCTTACTGTCTCTTTCTCCCTTTGTGTTTGTGTTCTCCTTATGTTTCATACTCTCACATGGTATCATTGCCAAAAGAGAGAACGCGGAGTTGATCACCATTAAGAAGACTTCTTGGACTATTGAAATGCAGTCCTTTTGGAGCCAAGCAATAGTCATCAGCTTGCCCTTTTGGTGCTTTTGGATTGTCAATGATTAGCATTTTGCTGCATATGCGGTGTTTTGGTACAGCCAACAAGTTTTCTCTTCTCAATGGACCTCTACATCGTCCCTTATGCGAATTTGTAGTATTTTTCATCACTCTTGGAGCTGTCTATTGCAAATGTAGGTTTTTTGGTTCTTTTACAGGTTATTGAAGATGTCGTATCACGAGTTTGAAGGATTCGGTGACTGAGAGGATGAGGTCTCTCATCATTTCTTTGAGAGGTGGGGACATTATCGTGCCAGTCCACCCGAAGATTGAGAAGAACAGAGGTCATCAAGCCCATTTGTACAGTAGCCTTCTCCTCTTCCCTCCTTTCATGTTTCAACAAGATCCATCACCGTGGTCTTAGGATGCATTACAATGGCACCCTCTATGTAGGTGCTCGTACTTCCTTCTTTGCCCAAGGAGGATCGCTTGGATGGTCCAACTATTCTTTGTGGTCATATAAGGTGGAGTGTATTCTCAACACCTTTGACCTTTAGGAGTTTGTTTCTCGTCGTGTTCCCCGTTCCATGGAGGATCCCATAGGGGAATCAATGATAGATCGTGTAGTCTTATGGGATTGGTTCAATTCTCAGGCTAGATCCTTTCTTTTTATGAGCTTACATGATTCTTTCGTAGTGTATGTTCATAGATTGATGATTGTTGCGGATGTTGGAAGAAGCTAGTGCCTCTCTACCATCAAAAGACATTTGCTTATTGCATATCCCTTGAGAAGAAACTTCGGATGCTTAGTGTCGATGATTCTCCTTCCATGAAGGCCCATATCAATAAATTGGAGGAAATGAGAGATAAGCTTGCATCTCCTCTCGGACATACTATATCTTCTGAGGACATGGCCATGATTCTATTGACTCAGTTGCCATCTCCAAAGTTCAATGTATCCTACATTAGTCTTCTTACTTTAAGGACCCAAGATACACTTATTTGGGAGAACCTTGCCTCGCTAGTCTTGGAGCATAACGAGTGTTTTAGAGATATACAGATAGGTGGATTCCACTCTACAAAGGCTTCTAACATAGGTTTTGAGGGAGGGAAGAAGGGGAAGCGCTAGGCTAAGAAATAGGGGGTCAAGAAGGATGATTCCAAGGATTCCAAGAAGCCTAAGTGTCCCCATTATGGCAAAGGTACTCATTTGAAAGAGAAGTGCCGGCAAAAGTAACCCCATTTGAAGTCCAAGGAGGCATCAAAGGATTCGAAGGCCATACTCACTACCATAGAGTCTACCTTTGTACACTTGTTTGAGGTCGAGGATGCAACACTTGCTTCTTCTTTTGAGAAGCCTTGGCTAGTGGATAGTGGGGCCTCTTCCGACATGACTTATTGCTAGGATTGGCTTTAGGACATGAGATCGAGAGGGGGATCTATCACCATTGGTGACAACTCTTTTGTCCCGGTGCGAGTAGGGACCATTTCCCTCTAACCCAATTGGCATACTTCTTTGGCCAAAGTCCTCTATGTACTTGATATAGGTTTCAACTTTTTGTTTGTTTACGGCCCTTTATGTATCAGATTTGGATTTTAACATTTTGCTTAGCTCGATACTCGAGTCATCTTCACCTAGGATGTAGTCACAGTGGAGGATGCATCTTCAAAAGCTGCTCTATGGGGCGGACTCTATACACTCACAGCCCTTGTTGTCCAATCTTCACACGAGCTTAGACTGCTTTGGCATACTCGCTATGGGCATTTGAAGTTTGAACCTTGATGCTATTTGATGGACTTCTTGAAAGATGATGGTGGAGGGGCTTCTAGAGTTCCCTTCGGTTCACACTCTTTGCCCTAGTTGCTTGAGGGGTAAGTAGCATAGGTAGCCTCATCCATAAGTTGCTACTCGGAGGGCTTTGACACTACTCGGGTTGGTTCACATTGACGTTTGTAGACCTATGGGCATGGCCTCCCTTGGAAAGGCCAAGTATCTCATGTTGATTGTTGACAACTTAAGTTATTATGTGTGGCCCTATTTTTTGGAGTACAAGAGCAAGGAGTACTCCCAATTCTGTGAGTGGAATGTGTTTGCAGAGACACAAATGTCTTTCAAAGTTTGTGGTGTCTGAGCAAACCACGGTGGCGAGTTTTATTTTAATCTATTTTCTTAGCTTTACAGGAAACATTGCATTTGGGTGGAGTATTCCCGTCTGAACACGCGTGACACCATCAGAAAATGGTGTGGTGGAGTGCGCCGTTTGGACCATGCTTGAGATAGCTTATGTTGGAGCATAGGAGTCTTCCCTATTCTTTATAGGGTGAGGTAGTGGCTAGTGATATACATATATGCAATAAGTCCCCTACTTTGGCATTGTAGGATATGACTCTTACGACCCTTTTGGGAAGAAGCCTTTAGTTTTCCACTTTCGCATCTTTGGGTGTGAGGCATATGTCCATGTGGACAAGAAGAAAGTTGGAGCAAACTCGAGGTGAGCAGGGATGTGATCTTTGATGTGGTTGTGGCCTTTGAAGATCCAATTGATAGTTCTTTTGATACAGGTGGTTCTTCGTCATTGATTGATCCCCCTAATCTCAACCTCTCTCCTTTCTTCTAGGTTACCCCTTGGCACCCCTTCTTTGTTTGACTTCTTTCTCTTCTCCTTTACCTTCTCCCCTTCTGCCCTTGACAACTCCTTCATCTACTTCGTCGTTATCAAGTATTTCCACCCCTTTTCCCATCTCCTCAGGCTTCCTTGGGGGGATTGAGCTATCAAAGTGGGAGTCTTTTTTATTAGATGAGGAGGATTTACCTTTCCTTTGTGAGGGGGAGCCCCTTCCATAGATAGGTTGAGCCCATCACCATTCTGCAATGGTAGGTGCTTTACCATCCCCTTCCATAGATAGGTGCTTTACAGGTACCGAAGGCCTCGGTCTACTTCGTAGTAGGTTGAGCCCATCACCATTCTGCAATGGTATTGGCAGCTCATGCAGTATTCAGGGATTACTTAGTTTCTTGAAACGCCTCTTGGTTCACGCAAACCAGCTAGGATTCAAGCCCAGTGGGATAGTTTACTCTATGTGAACTATGCCCTTATCTCGAATTCTTTAGGACCATGAGCACAGGAGCTTTAGCGCAATGCTATGGAGGCCGAGCTTGATTCTATTGAGCAAAACTAGACTTGAGAGCTGGTTTTTTGTCCGAAGAAGTGGAAGGTGATTGGTATGAAGTGGGTCTATAAGACCAAGTATCTTGTAGATGGGACCTTGGACAAGCATAAGGTATAGCTTGTTTTGCTAAGGGATTCTCTTAGCAAATGGGTTTGGATTACTTTGAAACTTTTGCACGGATAGCTTGGATGTCCCTTATTTGAGCTATCTTGGCTTTAGTCGCTCATGTAGGGATCGATTAGGCACGGAGATCGAGGCAAATTGTCCTACACGCAATGAGAGACAGAGATAGAGTAGAGTAGAGAGAGAGCACGTTTTTCGGTACAATGACGAGTGTACCACTTTAGGTTTTTATATATATATATATATATATATATATATATATATATATATATATATATATATATATATATATATATATATATATATATATATATGAAAGTACAATGTGCTAAGGATGTGTTCACACCTGTGTACATATAAAAGGCACGATGGCCCTTTAGTCCCAACAACCTCCCACCTAAAGGCAATGTGCCTTAAGAGGAGAAAAGAATTAGCTGAGTCTAGGTATGTACAAAGCCGAAATAAATATATCTATCCAACTCCCATCATTTGTCGGCAATGAGCAAACCGCTCTGCTGGAAGACCCTTCGTGAGAAGGTTTGCAGGATTATCATATGTATGCACTTTGACAAGCTCAATGCTCTTGCTGTCAAGTACATCTCTAATGAAGTGGTACTTCACCTGTATGTGCTTTGTCTTTGCATGAAAGATAGGATTCTGTGCTAGCATGATAGCACTTTGACTATCACAATGGAGAACAAGTAACTTTGTGATGTGAAGCTCTCCCACCAGACGTGAAAGCCTTAAAGCCTCCTTGCATGCCTCAGTGGCAGCCACATACTCTACCTCTGTAGTAGACAATGCAACACACTTTTGTAGCTTGGAGATCCAAGAGACTGCTCCTCCTGTGAAAGTAAACACATACCCAGAAGCGGACTTCCTATAGTACGCATGACCAGCATAGTCTGCATCCGTAAAGCTAACAACAGATGCCTTTTGCTTTCCAAAGCAGATGCACAACTCCTTTGTGCCTTTGAGGTATCTCATAATACCTTTCACTGCATCCCAATGCAAAGGCAATGTCAGGACATGTAGCAACCATAGTATACATCAAATTGCCAACAGCTGAAGCATATGGTATCTTGGCCATTTCAGCCTTCTCATCATCAGATGCAGGGCTGTCCTCTGCACTAAGTTTCACATATGGAGGCAATGGAACCCCAATTGTTTTCCCCTCCTCCATATTAAAACACGGCAAAACTTTGGAGATATACTCTTGTTGAGATAGATAGAGTAAGCCTTTCGATCTATCTCTGAGTATTCGCATGCCAATAATGTGATTTGCATCACCAAGATCCTTCATGTCAAAGCTGCCATGAAGACTTTGCTTCAATGAGTCCAAGGCATGAGTATCCCTGCCAGCAATTAGCATGTCATCAACATACAAAACCAAGATAATCAGGTTGCCATCTGCTGCCTTCTTGGTGTATAAGCAATGATCCATTTGACTTATATGAAAGCCTTGGGATTGCATGAATGTATCAAACTTATGATACCATTCTCTTGGTGCTTGTTTCAACCCATACAAACTCCTTTTGAGTTTACATACCATTTTTTCATTCCCTTGTTCAACAAACCCTTCAGGCTGCTGCATATATATGTCTTCATGGAGATCACCATGTAAAAACACAGTCTTTACATCCATCTGTATGAGCTCCATATCCTCAACTGCAACCAAGCCCAAAATGGTTCTCAATGTAGTCATCTTGACTACAGGAGAGAACATCTCATCAAAGTCAATTCCATGCTCCTTCTTGTACCCTTTTGCAACCAATCTTGCTTTGTACTTTGGTGAGGAACTAGAAGTGACCTTCATCTTGTAAACCCATTTGCATGGAAGGGTTTTTTACCCTTTAGGCAACTGCATCAAGTCCCAAGTGCCATTTTTTTCAAGAGATTCCATCTCTAACAGCATGGCTTTATACCATTTCTTGCTGTTTTGTCTGTCCATTGCTTCCTTGAAGCAAGACAGTTCACCACAGTCTATCATCATGACATAATCAGCCACATTAATTGCACCAGGAACAAACCTGTCAGGTTGTCTAGTAGCCCTAGACGATTTCCTAACCCAATGGTCATTGTTTGCTGGCTGTTCCTACAAATTTTCATTTTCAGCATGCTGTCCTGGCATTTCAGCCTGCAAATCAGCATTAACGACTTGCTGTCCTGGCTGTTCCTGCACATGTAATGGCTCATTTTCATGGGCAATAGCTGGCTGATCGTTTCTAGCATCATTTCCTGCATTTACAGGTTCATTTACAGTAGGTATTTGCTGCTGTACAACGGGCACATTTTGCTGTCCAAAAGGTATTTCTTCCCGGAATACAACCCTTCGGACCTCCCCAGTCTTTTCGGGTTGTTTGTGCATGCGATCTTCCCGGAAGATAACGTCATTGTTGCGTACTACTTTCTTTTTCTCGGGATCCCACAATTTATACCCCATTTTACCCTCGTCACCATATCCTAGCAAAATGCATTTACAGGACTTTGGCTCAAGTTTGTTGTGTTTTTCTTTACGAATGTGCATAAAAGCCTGGCAGCCAAACACTTTCAGATGAGCATATGAAGATGGCTTGCCCGATCATGCTTCTTGGGAAACCCCCCCCCAAGATGTGTTTGGTGACCAATTAATCAAGTGAACGGTTGTCATAACAGCCTCTGTCCAAAAACCATAGGGTAATGCAGCGTGAGACAGCATCGTACGGACCTTATCTTGTATGGTCTGATTCATACGCTCTGCAACTCCATTTTGGGCCGGATTATGAGGGGCAGTGAGCTCCCTCTTTATCCCTTTGCTGTCACAAAATGCCTGAAAGGCCTTGGACACATATTTCCCACCATTGTTAGAGCAAAGACAGTTAAGTGTCTTATCTGTCTGATTTTCAGCCAGTGTCAAGAGTTTTTAAAACTTTATTAAGCTTTTTATCCTTGCTACGAATAGGGTAAACCCATACTTTCCGTGTAGCATCATTGACAAAGGTGACAAAATATTTCTTTCCCCCTAAAGATAATCTTGGCATTTGACATATATTCGAATGTACTAACTCTAGAGGAGAAGATTTCAAAGAAAGAGACTTTTTATGTGACGTCTGTGCATGTTTGTCATAAATGCAATGATCACAATGCTCAAAATCAGCATAACGAAGACAAGGCAAGTAACCCAAATGAGAGAGCACTTTCATTCCTGTTTGACTCATGTGTCCCAATCGGCCATGCCACAAAGAAACGCTTAGCTGCTCGGTCACAGCAACAACATGGTCATGCACACTAGATACATGGAGTGGATACAAAGTATCACTCTTGCAACCTCTGGCAATAACCCTAGATCCCTTACAGATCTTTCATTTTCCATCAGCAAAGGTGGTATAAAAACCATCATCATCTAGTTGCCTTGTGCTAATCAAGCTCTTCTTGAGCTGAGGTACATGCCGTACATGCTAAAGTGTAAAGATAGAGCCATGCTGAAACTGTAACTGCACATTGTCAATACTTGCAATCTCATATGTATAGTTGTCCCTAAGATGGACAACACCATGTCGACCCCCTATATAGGCGGAAAACCACTCACGATGAGGGGTGACATGAAAGGAAGCACCTGAATCAAGAATCCAGGTATGCATGTCGTCATCTGTATATGTAAGTAAAGCATGTGCACGAAAGTGTGAAGAGACAAAGAGTACGTCACTCCCACTGTCACTGTCATGAGTGACTACATTCACCTCTTCAATTTTTACACTGCTATTCTTAGGGTGATTGTCTTTCTTCTCTTCCTTGCTATCATTTGTCTTCTTGCTTTTTCCTTTCTCTTTCTTCCATTTGTAGCAGCCACGTTTAAAGTGACCTTTCTTGCCACAATGATGGCATTCAACATCTTTGCCACGTGATTTACTATGTCCTTTGCTATCATATTTGCCCTTTTGTTGTGATCTGCCCCTAGTATGCAAAGCACTGGAAGACTTACTGGATGCATTGTTCTGTTGATTCATCTCTTTCATATGTAGAGCACTCTCTACATCAACATACAAAAGGATCACATTAGAATTGCTCATAGCAGTCCTGAATGTATCCCAACTCTTTGGTAGAGTGCAAAGCAAGAAAGTAGACTTAAATTCCTCATCAATCATGAACTTCAAGGCAACCAGCTGGCTGAAAATGGAGTTAAACTCACTCAAGTGAGTAGACATTGCTGTACCTTCTTTCATACGCAAATCCATGAGCTTTTTCAGCCAATACACTTTGCTTGCAGCACTCTTCTGTGCATACAGCTCTTCCAGTCTAGTCCATATAGCATATGCGAAATCCAAACCTTCAATGTTGAAGAGCAAGGCATCAGAAATTGATAGCTCTATGGTTGAGCGTGCAAGCTCATTCAACTCATCCCAATCGTCTTGATCCATGTCGGTAGGCTTTGCCCCTTTGGTTTTGATCAGTTTTGCCTGCTTCTTTTGTAACAGGATATTGTAGCATTGTTTTTGCCACATTGCAAAATTATGTGTGCCTTTAAGCTTCTTTATGTGCATCAAATTACTGCTGTCATTGCTGCCAGCCATGATTTTCAGCCCAAATGTGACAAAAAAACCAGCAAATGCAGGCCCAAACTGTTACCCAAGTGACCAAGGTACAAACAAGTACCTTTCAGCAATAAATGACCACGCAGAAGTACAGATTTCAGATCTGTAATTAAATTTTCAGAAGCACCAAACCATGTGCTAGAGCATTATCCAACTGATTACAGCTGTTCCAAGGGCATGAGCATCACATTATATGAGAATCCCAAAATTTCAGCTGCAATTTCTGTTGTACATGTACCCACGGGCATAAAATTTGACAGGAACGGTCAAAAGCCCCAAAATTCTGTGCTCAAAGCGTCAAACACACATTTGTATTTCCTCTGTCATGCTTAGGACTGTCCAATTTTGCCAAAATAAAGAAATTTCAGAAAAACCCCCAAAATTTACCAAGCGTTGATGTCCAAATTGCGTGGAATTCAACTTGCATGTACATAAAATGACCAAATGTTGCACAAATTTTACCCTAACTGGAAAAGCCCCAAATTGCACAGGGTCCAATGTGCCTCAATGTCAAGAAATTGGGTTAATTTTAGCCCAATTTGTGCATGTACATTAAAAGTCCCAAATGTTAGGGACAAAATGTCACAAATTCCTGCAATTTTTGAGATAGATTTGCTTGTCTTGCATCAAATTTCCCAATTTGGGGAAAGGCCCAAATTTTTGGGCCAATTTTGCACAGATCTGAGACTTGTGTTTGTGCGCGCGAAACCTTGGTTAGAGGGGGGAATTTCAAAGGATTTTGAAAAAAATAAATTGATGATGGGTCCGTTGACCTGTCAGTCGTGCGCTGTGACGTTGATGCCGCCTAATCGCCTGCTTGCGCTGGTTGCCCGGCTAGACATGGTGCCTATATCGCAAGTCCCTCAGCTGGTTGTCGTGCAGTCGCTCGTCGACTGTTTCTTGCCATGCGCCGGCTGCTGTCCGCTACCCTGTCCCGTCAGTTGCAGTCGCCGTGGTCCACACTGGACCCCGACCAGCCTCAGCCCGTCACGCCTGTCACGCAGTTCGACTGGGCCCGCGATCAACTGCAGCCCGTCACCCGCTAGGTCACCCGCTATTCCTACTCGCACTGCCTCTTGCCGCCTCTGATACCAGTTTGTAGGGATTGATTAGGCACGGAGATCGAGGCAAATTGTCCTACGCGTAGTGAGAGACAGAGAGAGAGCAGAGTAGAGAGTGAGCACATTTTTTGGTACAATGACGAGTGTACCACTTTAGGTTTATATATATATATATATAAAGTACAATGTGCTAAGGGTGTGTTCACACCCGTGCACATATAAAAGGCACGATGGCCCTTTATTCCCAACAGCTCATTACCATTAGCTGGTTTATTGGATGGATGTGAAGTTAAGTCTTTTTGAGTGGTGTCTTGAAGGAGAAGATTTATATCTCACAGTCTCTTGGCTTTTTGTGTAGAGGAAGGAGGACCATGTTTACAAGCTTCGAAAGACCCTCTTATGGCCTAAAGCAAGCTCCTCGAGCTTGGTACTAGAGGATTGGTCACTGCTTCTTACAGAGTGGCTTTCATCGTTCAGATGTGACCCCAACTTTTATTACAAGGTTGAGGGTGGTAGGTATGTGTTGGTCATCTTGTATGTTGATGAACTCATTATAATGACGAGTGACTCACAGCAGGTTGATCGGACTTGGGAGATATTGCAACATGAGTTCGACATGATGGATCTTGGGATCCTATACTTCTTTCTTGGTCTAGAGATTTATCAAATGGCATATGACATCTTTATTTCCCAGCATAGGTATATTTTTGAGTTACTTTCAAAGTTTGGAATGGTCTAGTATCGGCTTATTTCTTGCCCCATGGATGCGGAGTCCAAGTTATTAGTAGCAGGTGATCTTCTTTTAGATGCTACTCATTACAGGTGCCTTGTTGGCTCTTTGATCTAGTTGATTCACACTTGGTTGGACATCTCTTTTGTGGTGGCTTTGCTGTCTTGTTTTGTGAAGACTTCTACTCAGGCTCATTAGAGAGTTGCTTTGCGTGTTTTGCATTATCTTCAAGGGACTCAATCCTACAAGATTATGTGTGATGAGGGGATTGCTCTTTTTGGATGGAGTGACTCTAATGGGGCAGGTAAAGTGTGTTGAGAAATAGACAAATGATGTATGCTCCAAGAAGAGGTACTGAATCCCATATGCACAGTGAGGAGAGTGGAACAACTCAAAGTCTATAAAGTATTGTACTTAACTATGAAATGGATACAATGCCATGATGCTTTGTACTTTCAGTTAAGTATCTTGTCATTGCCAATTCTACACAAGATTGTGTTTATGAGTCCAAGCTAATCTATCTTGGAACCTAATTCACTTGTGTAACAATTTGTCTCTACTTGTCTATGTCATTATGAGTTTGGTCTTCATCTTTCATCCACCATAGCTTGTGTCATGCTCTAGATCCGCATCTTCTAACATGGTATCAGAGATTAGTTGGGCATGGCTTAGATCATCTCCATCTCTTCCCAACTCAGGTTGAGTGTTGGATCTCATCCCCAACTTCATTTGCAATTCTACCTTCAATAAAGCTTCCATGGCAACCATAGCCAACAATACCCTATCAGCTTGAAGCTTTTATATCTCTCTCCACAGGTCAAATTTGTCTGGACTTTCTTCTAGAGAAGTGTTTCCCTGCTTCTAGAGCTCCTCCCTTGCACCTCAGTCATTGACATCATTGGGTCACTATTGCCTCATCATTGCCTGTTTTTAAAGTTGTTGCCATACCTGTGTCTGTGGAAAGCGGCATCTACCTGACTTGGAGGAGTTGTATCTCCACATAGAGGCCATATCTCTCCAAGGTCTCTTCTAGGAAAACCTTCGTGAATTCCAAGCGCTTCTACCTGGCACATGACAGTCAGACATTGGCCCCCTAGCCACTCAGCATTGCGAAAATTGGACGACGCTATCAGATTTGCTCATGGTTCTGTTCGAGCAGTCTATTCTCCTTCCATGCAGCGCGATTTCCGTCTAGATTATAGGGCTTTTGTAGAGCTTGAAGAGAGCTACATTTCCATAAAAAAACTTTTGGAAATGATCCACTATAGCTCATGAAATTAGTAAAAAAACTAGACTTGTGTCTAAACCCTAATCCAGGAAGCCATAGCCAAAGCTTCAAAATTTGACATTCTTTACAGGTTCTTCTCACTGAAGTCATCAACAATGATTTTAATCACTGAGCAATACTCTCTAGAGTTCATTACTGTTCTGGAAGCACCCAAGCAAACTCAGAAGCCATCCAGGAAGTTTGTGAGAGAGAAAGTAGATCAAGTACCGACTAGTATCCATTAACACTCAACTAGTGTCAATTTGACATTGATTCTCTTGTGTCTCTCGACACATTAAAATACAAACTTATGTTGGTTAACTGAAGTTTAGCAACATGGCAGAGCTTATGTAAATAGCTAAATTCAATGGTGAAGGATTTCATGCATGTAAGGAGAAGACCATGTATCACCTGATATGGAAGGACTTGTGGGACCTGTTTGAAGATGATGCAGATAGCAAGGGGGAAGATGATGAAGACGGGTTTGTTGAAGAAGACCAGCTCAAAACCAAAGAATGGAAGAAAATGAATAACAAGGCACTAGGCATCATTGCATAGGGACTTAGTGATGATGTACTACATCATATATCTGGCATTAGAAATGCTAGAACTGCTTGGGAGGAACTTGACAGAATGTTTGGTACCGAAGCAAAGAACTCAAAGGTAAAACTTCTCATGCAGTTTTATAAACTAGATATCAAAGACAATGCTTCTATGACCATGCATATTAATAAGTTCAAGAGCCTAAAAACCCAGCTTGCAACTCTTAAGAAGAATATTGATGAAGATGAAGCAATAGCCATATTGCTTGCAAGTGTAAACAAGGATCCATATGAGAACCTTGTGCTCACTCTAAGTAATGTTCCGAGTCTCTCACTCAAAGATATTGAGCACTCATTGCTTGATGGAGAAAGCAAAGATGTAAAAGAGACTAGCTCAAGGAAAAACCTCTTATACACTAGAGGAGCTACTGGACCCAAAGGAAGAGGTTGAGGATTCAACACCGACAATAGGAGTCGGATGACATGTTAGCATTGTGGTAAAACTGACCATATTGTCAGTGAATGCTTCCACAAGAAAAGAGCACAGCAGATGCAGATTGACCATCACCAAAGTCAATTTATGAATGAAGAAGAAGAAAAAGATACTTCCGCTACCATCAACAACTCTGACAGGTTGTTCTAAGGAATTTGTTCCCATAGTTGATCTCTATGTTTCCCTTAGTGGATTTGATTGTAAAACCCTTGGCAAAGATGTAAAGTCTCAAGCTTTAACTTGACTAGGTTGCCTATGAGCTAGTCTTTCGAGCCATGTTATCATGTGCGGGGGGGGGGGGGGGGGGGGGGCAAAAGCCAGCAAGTGCAAGGACTCATCATTTGAGGGGGGGTGTTGAGAAATAGACAAATGATGTATGCTCCAAGAAGAGTTGTCTTGAATCCCATATGCACAGTGAGGGGAGTGGAACAACTCAAAGTCTATAAAGTATTGTACTTGACTATGAAATGGATACAATGCCATGATGCTTTGTACTTTCAGTTAAGTGTCTTGTTATTGTCAATTCTACACAAGATTGTGTTTATGAGTCCAAGCTAATCTATCTTGGAACCTAATTCACTTGTGTAATAGTTTATCTCTACTTGTCTATGCCATTATGAGTCTAGTCTTCATCTTTCATTCACTATAGCTTGTGTCGTGCTCTAGATTCGCATCTTCTAACAAAGTGGATTCGAGACAGTCCACTACAAGTTTTGATTTCTCCCTTAGTTCAAGAACTGTCTCGTGGAGTAGTAAGAAGCAACCTATTGTGGCGCTTTCTTCTATAGAGGCAGAGTATTGCTCTCTTTCTTCAATTGCTAAGGAGGTAGTGTAGCTCTATTGCATAGTACGGGGGAGTTTTGGAAACAGGGGAAACAGAAATAGGAAAAACTGGAGTTTTTGAGTTTTGGCCAAATTTTGGAAACGGGGAAACAACATTTCCGATTGTACACTAAAATAAATATGGTATTATTGTAAAAAATAACAAGTATGCTCTCAAACTATGTCAAAATAAGTGAACGCAAGGAGATAGTAGGGTTTGTGGGGAGTAACACAGAGTGTGTACAACAAACACTTGTTGTATGTAAAGGCCCTTACGCTACTTCCATGTGTATTTTACTTTACACATGTGAACTCACCCTTGCGGGTTAAAGTGTACCGTATCCTGAGTATAAATACATTCTTTTATTCTTTGTGTGTACCACACTGGTACACATCTATCTGTCGACTCTCACTCTCACACTCACTCACTGTTCACGAAACTCTTGTTGCACCTAGATTGACATGTGTGCCCTCTTTGCTTCCGCTCGTACTCTTCAAATTGGTATTAGAGCATGATGGTACAAGTAGGTAGTTGTGAGGACAGGCAGCTGCATAACGTCTCCTACAGGCGTGCCAAACTGGCGAGACTTGTGATCAACAAGCAGTAGTTGTGATAACCCTTGCTATAGGTGGGATAGACTGGTGGGTTTGTTGAGGCTGGTCAACTCGACAACTAACAGACCAAGCGGATTGCACGATAGTTCAGGCGCAGACTGCACAACAGCTCAGGCAGGCAATAGGCGTAGTGGTAGTCGAAGGTCAACTTGACAGTTGGTAGGCCACCAGATTGCACCCATTAGACGGACAAGGCAGTGGGCAACATGCCAGAATAGTCAACGATTTGGCATTTTTTTATTATATATTTAATTTTTGAAGAATCAGGCCCCTCATCTTACCGGGTGTTCACGTGCGCAAGCAAGAACACAAATCTGTGCAAATTTACTCCTAAAATTTGGGGCTTTTCCCAGATTTGGTGTTGGACATGCATAACAATGGCTGTTGACCCATAAATTGTAGACATTCATTGCATATGTCTCGAAAATTTTGGGGCTTTTCACGTGTAAGTGAAATTTTGCTCGGTTGAGCCAATTTCATTGAAATTTGTGCACTCTTGGACCCTGAAATTTGGGGCTTTTGCAGAATTCCTGAAACTTTTTGCAACATTTGCCCGTATTTGATGCTCAGGAAGATGTATTGATGCAATTGGGGCAGATTTACTGCAAAAATTTTGGGGCTTTCCACATCGGTGATGCACTTTCAGTCGATTTGAGCCTTGACAGTGAAACTTGCAGTAGATTCACTGCTGAGTGGGAGAAATTTGAACTTGGGATGTTTCATATGTTGTAAAGGGCAGCTTCTCTTGGTATGTGTATTGCTGAATGCTCATTATGCAGTGAAACAATGGTATATACTGCACTTGGGCTATCGCATTTGGGCATTATGGTGATGTATTACTGAAGTGGGAGCTGTCGTCAATGCAAATGTATCAGATTTGATTTGTGTACATATTGTAATCAGTATTTGAGACTGACATTGCAGCAAAACATCTACTTCTTGGACATCCTGGAAGTACAAGTGTGTGTACTTGCTACTACATTTAGCAACCTTGCTATTGGCTGAAAGCATTTTGCACTTTATTGTAGTTTTTTATTGCTGAAGATGGTTGGTAGTGCATCTATATCTGACACAAAGAATCTCTTTGAGATTCATAAATTTGATGGCAATGGCTTTGATCTTTGGAAAGATCGTATGCAAGGTATACTCTTTTTGTACGATTGTGATGATGCTTTGGCAGAACATAAGCCTATTGCTTTGTTAGATGAGGATTGCGCTAAAATGAATAAAAAGGCCACTACTTACATTAAAATGGCTGTTGAAGATGATATCTTGGTTGATATCAAGGGACTTGATATTGTCTTTGCAGTTTGGGAGAACTCAAGGCTACTTATGAGAATATAACTCTTGCCAATCAAGTATATCTCATGCGAAAGTTGGTAAACTTGAAGCTTGATGAGTCTAAGCTTTGCCTCAGAGCATTTGAATGCTTTCGTTGGTATTTTGAGTCATCATCATTGAGTTGGATGAATATGGGCAGCAAAGGGATGCTGAAAATCAGCTTGGGTAACAAAATTAGCATGCTGAAAATGAATTAGAGTAGTCTGAAAATGCATTATAGCAATGTGAATATACAGTTCAGTAGTCAAATAATGAGGTCATTGACATTCCTTTGGATGTGGATCCATTACTTGATAACAGAGATCATAGGGTAAGAAGGTCTACACGTGTCAAAAGACCTAAATAAATGTTTGATCCCTCTTTGGATTGCATTTTGCTCATAGACGAAGCCGA